>NC_143146.1:34795075-34946590 GCF_059928025.1 Delphinapterus leucas | reverse complement strand
TAGAAACCACAATGGCCAATAAATATACAATGTTTACTAAACTCAATAGTATTTAGGGAATTGAAAGGTAAACCTTTATGAAATACTATTTTATATTTTTAAGTTTGGCAAATTTTTAAAATTTGTGAAACTATCATGTGATAGTAAGAGAAGGTGGAGGAATGTTCACCAGAAGGAAAATTTAAAACTATACTAAAAATATTCAAAAGGCCTAACACCGGTCAGCTTGAAGATGGCGGAAGAGTAAGACGCAGAGATCGCCTTCCTCCCCACGGATACACCAGAAATACATCTACACGTGGAACAACTCCTACAGAACACCTACTGAAGGCTGGCAGAAGACCTCAGACCTCCCAAAAGGCAAGAAACTCCCCACGTACCTGGGTAGGGCAAAAGAAAAACAGAAAAAACAGAGACAAAAGAATAAGGACGGAACCTGCACCAGTGGGAGGGAGCTGTGAAGGAGGAAAAATTTCCACACACTAGGAAGCCCCTCCGCGGGCGGAGACTGCGGGAGGCGGAGGGGGGAGCTTCGGGACCGCGGAGTAGTGCACAGCGACGGGTGCGGAGGGCAAAGCGGGGAGATTCCCGCACAGAGGATCGGTGCCGACCGGCACTCACCAGCCCGGGAGGCTTGTCTGCTCACCCGCCGGGGCGGGCGGGGCTGCGAGCTGAGGCTCGGGTTTCGGTTTTGGACGGAGCGCAGGGAGAGGACCGGGGTTGGCGGCTTGAACATAGCCTGAAGGGGTTAGTGCACCACGACTAGCCGGGAGGGAGTTCGGGGAAAAGCCTGCACCTGCCGAAGAGGCAAGAGACTTTTTCTTCCCTCTTTGTTTCCTGGTGCGCGAGGAGAGGTGTTTAAGAGCGCTGCTTAAAGGAACTCCAGAGACGGGCGCGAGCCGCGGCTAAAAGCGCGAACCCCAGAGACGGGCGCGAGCCGCGGCTAAAAGCGCGGACCCCAGAGACGGGTGGGAGACGCTAAGGCTGCTGCTGCCGCCACCAAGGGGCCTGTGTGCGAGCACAGGTCACTCTCCACACCCCTCTTCCGTGGAGCCTGTGCAGCCCACCACTGCCAGGTTCCCAGGAACCAGGGACAACTTCCCCGGGAGAACGCACGGCAGGCCTCAGGCTGGTGCAACGTCACGCCGGCCTCTGCCGCAATGTCACGCCGCCTCTGACGCCGCAGGCCCGCCCCGCACGCAGTGCCCCTCCTTCCCCCCCCCAACCCCGGCCTGAGTGAGCCAAAGCCCCCGAATCAGTGGCTCCTTTAACCCTGTCCTGTCTGAGCAAAAAACAGACGCCCTCCAGCGACCTACACGCAGAGGCAGGGCCAAATCCAAAGCTGAGCTCCTGTGAGCTGTGAGAACAAAGAAGAGAAAGGGAAATCTCTCCCAGCAGCCTCAGAAGCAGCGGATTAAAGCTCCACAATCAACTTGATATACCCTGCATCTGTGGAATACCTGAATAGACAACGAATGATCCCAAATTGAAGAGGTGGAATTTAGGAGCGAGATCTATGATTTTTTTCCCTTTTCCTCTTTTTGTGAACGGGTACGTGTATGTTTCTGTGTGAGATCTTGCCTGTACACTCTTGCTTCCACCATTTGTCCTAGGGCTCTATCTGTCCATGGTTTTAAAAAAATTTTTTTTTCTCAATAATTAATTTTAATTGTAATAACTTTATTATACTTTACCTTCGTTGTTTCTTTCTTTCTTTCCTTCCTTCCTTCCCTCCTTTAGACAACGAATCACCCCAAATTGAGGAGGTGGTCTCTGAGAGCAAGATTTATGATTTTTCCCCCTTTACCTCTTTTTGTGAAGGTGTATGTGTATGCTTCTGTGTAAGATTTTCTCTGTATAGCTTTGCTTTCAACATTTGTCCTAAGGTTCTATCCGTCCCTTTTTTTTTTTTTCTAAATATTTTTTAATTCAATAACAATATTATACTTTATTTTATTTTTACTGTATCTTCTTTCTTTCTGTCTTTTTTCCTTCTTTCCCTCCTTCCTTCCTTCCTTCTTCCCTCCCTCCCTCCCTCCTTTCTTTCCTTCTTTGCTTCTTTCTTCCTTCCTTCCTTTCCTCCTTTCCTACTTTCTTTCCTCATACTTCTACTAATTCTCTCTACTTTTTCTCCCTTTTATTCTGAGCTGTGTGGATGAAAGGCTCTTGGTGCTCCAGCCAGGAGTCAGGGCTCTGCCTCTGAGGTAGGAGAACCAACTTCAGGACACTGGTCAACAAGAGACCTCCCAGCTCCACATAATATTAAACGGCGGAAATCTCCCAGAGACCTCCATCATAACACCAGAACCCAGCTTCACTCAACGACCAGCAAGCCACAGTGCTAGACAACCTATGCCAAACAACTAGCAAAACAGGAACACAACCCCACCCATTAGCAGAGAGGCTGCCTAAAATCATAATAAGGCCACAGACACCCCAAAACACACCACCAGACGTGAACCTGCCCACTAAAGAGACAAGATCCAGGCTCATCCACCACAACACAGGCATTAGTCCCCTCCACCAGGAAGCCTACACAACCCACTGAAACAACCTTAGCCACTGGAGACAGACATCAAAAACAATGGGAACTACGAACCTGCAGCCTGCAAAAAGGAGACCCCAAACACAGTAAGATAAGCAAAATGAGAAGACAGAAAAACACACAGCAGATGAAGGAGCAAGATAAAAATGCACCAGACCTAACAAATGAAGAGGAAATAGGCAGCTACCTGAAAAAGAATTCAGAATAATGATAGTACGGATGATCCGAAATCTTGGAAGTAGAATGAACAAAATGCAAGAAACAGTTAACAAGGACCTAGAAGAAATAAAGATGAAACAAGCAATGATGAACAACACAATAAATGAAATTAAAAGTACTCTAGATGGGATCAATAACAGAATAACTGAGGCAGAAGAACGGATAAGTGACCTGGAAGATAAAATAGTGGAAATAACTACTGCAGAGCAGAATAAAGAAAAAAGAATGAAAAGAACTGAGGACAGTTTCAGAGACCTCTGGGACAACATTAAACGCACCAACATTCGAATTATAGGGGTTCCAGAAGAAGAAGAGTAAAAGAAAGGGACTGAGAAAATATTTGAAGAGATTATAGTTGAAAACTTCCCTAATATGGGAAAGGAAATAGTTAATCAAGTCCAGGAAGCACAGAGAGTCCCATACAGGATAAATACAAGGAGAAATACGCCAAGACACATATTAATCAAACTGTCAAAAATTAAATACAAAGAAAGCATATTAAAAGCAGCAAGGGAAAAACAACAAATAACACACAAGGGAATCCCCATATGGTTAACAGCTGATCTCTCAGCAGAAACCCTACAAGCCAGAAGGGAGTGGCAGGACATACTGAAAGTGATGAAGGAGAAAAACCTGCAACCAAGACTACTCTACCCAGCAAGGATCTCATTCAGATTTGATGGAGAAATTAAAACCTTTAGAGACAAGCAAAAGCTGAGAGAGTTCAGCACCACCAAACCAGCTTTACAACAAATGCTAAAGGAAATTCTCTAGACAAGCAACACAAGAGAGGGAAAAGACCTATAATAACGAACCCAAAACAATATAGAAAATGGGACTAGGAACATACATATTGATAATTACCTTAAATGTAAATGGACTAAGTGCTCCCACCAAAAGACACAGATTGGCTGAATGGATACAAAAACAAGACCCTTATATATGCTGTCTACAAGAGACCCACTTCAGACCTAGAGACACATACAGACTGAAAATAAGGGGATGGAAAAAGATATTCCATGCAAATGGAAACCAAAAGAAAGCTGGAGTAGCAATTCTCATATCAGACAAAATAGACTTTAAAATAAGGACTATTACAAGAGACAAAGAAGGACACTACATAATGATCAAGGGATCGATCCAAGAAGAAGATATAACAATTGTAAATATTTATGCACCCAACATAGGAGCACCTCAATACATAAGGCAAATACTAACAGCCATAAAACGGGAAATTGACAGTAACACATTCATAGTAGGGGACTTTAACACCCCACTTTCACCCATGGACAGATCATCCAAAATGAAAATAAATAAAGAAACACAAGCTTTAAATGATACATTAAACAAGATGGACTTAATTGATATTTATAGGACATTCCATCCAAAAACAACAGAATACACATTTTTCTCAAGTGCTCATGGAACATTCTCCAGGATAGATCATATCTTCGGTCACAAATCAAGCCTTGGTAAATTTAAGAAAATTGAAATCATATCAAGTATCTTTTCTGACCACAACGCCATGAGACTAGATATCAATTACAGGAAAAGATCTGTAAAAAATACAAACACATGGAGGCTAAAGAATACACTACTTAATAATGAAGTGATTACTGAAGAAATCAAAGAGGAAATAAAAAAATACCTAGAAACAAATGACAATGGAGACACAACGACCCAAAACCTATGGGATGCAGCAAAAGCAGTTCTAAGGGGGAAGTTTATAGCAATACAAGCCCACCTTAAGAAGCAGGAAACATCTCGAATAAACAACCTAACCTTGCACCTAAAGCAATTAGAGAAAGAAGAACAAAAAAACCCCAAAGCTAGCAGAAGGAAAGAAATCATAAAAATCAGATCAGAAATAAATGAAAAAGAAATGAAGGAAACGATAGCAAAGATCAATAAAACTAAAAGCTGGTTCTTTGAGAAGATAAACAAAATAGATAAACCACTAGCCAGACACATCAAGAAAAAAAGGGAGAAGACTCAAATCAATAGAATTAGAAATGAAAAAGGAGAAGTAATAACTGACACTGCAGAAATAAAAAAAATCATGAGAGATTACTACAAGCAACTCTATGCTAATAGAATGGACAATCTGAAAGAAATGGACAAATTCTTAGAAATGCACAACCTGCCAAGACTGAATCAGGAAGAAATAGAAAATATGAACAGACCAATCACAAGCACTGAAATTGAAACTGTGATTAAAAATCTTCCAACAAACAAAAGCCCAGGACCAGATGGCTTCACAGGTGAATTCTATCAAACGTTTAGAGAAGAGCTAACACCTATCCTTCTCAAACTCTTCCAAAATATAGCAGAGGGAGGAACACTCCCAAATTCCTTCTACGAGGCCACCATCACCTTGATACCAAAACCAGACAAGGATGTCACAAAGAAAGAAAACTACAGGCCAATATCACTGATGAACATAGATGCAAAAATCCTCAACAAAATACTAGCAAACAGAATCCAACAGCACATTAAAAGGATCATACACCATGATCAAGTGGGGTTTATTCCAGGAATGCAAGGATTCTTCAATATATGCAAATCTATCCATGTGATAAACCATATTAACAAATTGAAGGAGAAAAACCATATGATCATCTCAATAGATGCAGAGAAAGCTTTTGACAAAATTCAACACCCATTTATGATAAAAACCCTGCAGAAAGTAGGCATAGAGGGAACTTTCCTCAACATAATAAAGGCCATATATGACAAGCCCACAGCAGACATCATCCTCAATGGTGAAAAACTGAAAGCATTTCCACTAAGATCAGGAACAAGACAAGGTTGCCCACTCTCACCACTCTTATTCAACATAGTTTTGGAAGTTTTAGCCACAGCAATCAGAGAAGAAAAGGAAATAAAAGGAATCCAAATCGGAAAAGAAGAAGTAAAGCTGTCACTGTTTGCAGATGACATGATACTATACATAGAGAATCCTAAAGATGCTACCAGAAAACTACTAGAGCTAATCAATGAATTTGGTAAAGTAGCAGGATACAAAGTTAATGCACAGAAATCTCTGGCATTCCTATATACTAATGATGAAAAATCTGAAAGTGAAATCAAGAAAACACTCCCATTTACCATTGCAACAAAAAGAATAAAATATCTAGGAATAAACCTACCTAAGGAGACGAAAGACCTGTATGCAGAAAATTATAAGACACTGATGAAAGAAATTAAAGATGATACAAATAGATGGAGAGATATACCATGTTCCTGGATGGGAAGAATCAACATTGTGAAAATGACTCTACTACCCAAAGCAATCTACAGATTCAATGCAATCCCTATCAAACTACCACTGGCATTTTTCACAGAACTAGAACAAAAAAATTCGCAATTTGTATGGAAACACAAAAGACCCCGAATAGCCAAAGCAATCTTGAGAACGAAAAAAGGAGCTGGAGGAATCAGGCTCCCTGACTTCAGACTATACTACAAAGCTACAGTAATCAAGACAGTATGGTACTGGCACAAAAACAGAAAGATAGATCAATGGAACAGGATAGAAAGCCCAGAGATAAACCCATGCACATATGGACACCTTATCTTTGATAAAGGTGGCAGGAGTGTACAGTGGAGAAAGGACGGCCTCTTCAATAAATGGTGCTGGGAAAACTGGACAGGTACATGTAAAAGTATGAGATTAGATCACTCCCTAACACCATACACAAAAATAAGCTCAAAATGGATTAAAGACCTAAATGTAAGGCCAGAAACTATCAAACTCTTAGAGGAAAACATAGGCAGAACACTCTATGACATAAATCACAGCAAGATCCTTTCTGACCCACCCCCTAGAGTAATGGAAATAAAAACAAAAATAAACAAATGGGACCTAATGAAACTTCAAAGCTTTTGTACAGCAAAGGAAACCATAAACAAGACCAAAAGACAACGCTCAGAATGGGAGAAAATATTTGCAAATGAAGCAAATGACAAAGGATTAATCTCCAAAATTTACAAGCAGCTCATGCAGCTCAATAACAAAAAAGCAAACAACCCAATCCAAAAATGGGCAGAAGACCTAAATAGACATTTCTCCAAAGAAGATATACAGAATGCCAACAAACACATGAAAGAATGCTCAACATCATTAATCATTAGAGAAATGCAAATCAAAACTACAATGAGATATCATCTCACACCAGTCAGAATGGCCATCATCAAAAAATCTAGAAACAATAAATGCTGGAGAGGGTGTGGAGAAAAGGGAACACTCTTGCACTGCTGGTGGGAATGTGAATTGGTTCAGCCACTATGGAGAACAGTATGGAGGTTCCTTAAAAAACTACAAATAGAATTACCATATGACCCAGCAATCCCACTACTGGGCATATACCCTGAGAAAACCAAAATTCAAAAAGAGTCATGTACCAAAATGTTCATTGCAGCTCTATTTACAATAGCCCGGAGATGGAAACAACCTAAGCGCCCATCATCGGATGAATGGATAAAGAAAATGTGGCACATATATACAATGGAATATTACTCAGCCTTAAAAAGAAATGAAATTGAGCTATTTGTAATGAGATGGATAGACCTAGAGTCTGTCATACAGAGTGAAGTAAGTCAGAAAGAAAAAGACAAATACCGTATGCTAACACATATATATGGAATTTAAGGGGAAAAAAAATGTCATGAAGAACCTAGGGGTAAGACAGGAATAAAGATGCAGACCTACTGGAGAACGGACTTGAGGATATGGGGAGGGGGAAGGGTGAGCTTTGACAGGGCGAGAGAGAGTCATGGACATATACACACTAACAAACGTAGTAAGGTAGATAGCTAGGGGGAAGCAGCCGCAAGGCACAGGGATATTAGCTCGGTGCTTTGTGACAGCCTGGAGGGGTGGGATAGGGAGAGTGGGAGGGAGGGAGACGCAAGAGGGAAGACATATGGGAACATATGTATATGTATAACTGATTCACTTTGTTATAAAGCAGAAACTAACACACCATTGTAAAGCAATTATACCCCAATAAAGATGTTTAAAAAAAAAAAAAAAAGGCCTAATACCATAGAGCAGTCAAAATAAATAAATGTTACATATGCTAACATGGGCAAATGTCAAAAGCATAATGATGAGGGAAATAGAAACATATGGAAAAATATAAGACTTTAGAGCATACAAAATAATAACAATTATTATTTATAAATGCTTGCATGCATGGTAAAATATGTAATATCCATAAAAGTGATTAATATCAAACTTAGGAAAGTAGTTATATTTAGAGATGGAGAAAGATGAATGAAATTGATTTGGGGTAAGTAAAGCTTCTCATTAAATTCCTAATATTTTTAAAAGATTAGAAGCAAATCAAAAAAAGTTGCATGTTTAGAAGTAAAAATAAAAGCTGGGTATTTTATATATATATTTTCTGTTTACTGAAATATTTCATTGTAAAGAAAAAGCTAGGTATCAATTTGTAGGTGGAGATTTGAAATCACCACACTTGACAGCATAAGATATAAAACAGATTTAATCCTTTTAGTGTGGCGTGATGTGGTAATCGGAGCAAACCAGACTCTTCTGCACCCAAAGAATTGTGTTCCTCTCTTGAGAAATTAAGGTCCCTTGGCTTTGGCTGCTATAGTCTTGGTATCCAGAGCCATCTGAGGATAAGATCATGACTAAATGGCTGTCCTCTAGCAATTGTCATGCTGTTCCAGGTAATAGGCTCTGAAACAAGACCACGTGGATTAGAAACCCAAGCCTTCCTTTTCTTAGCTATGTATCCCTTGGCCAGTTACTTAACAGTTTTATGGCCCATCTCACATTGTTGTAAAATGGTAACAGCGGTCAAAGTGTCTTTCTTCCTTGGATAAGCTCCTGGTCAATCTCCATCCCTGACTTTAACCACCTTCTTTGTTTCCAGTTTTATGCAAAAATACACTCACTCCCCAAATCAGAGAAAAGTAAGCCCACTCCCAGCCCCTGGTATAAAAACTGGTTATTCTAAGTCAAGCTATGGTGTTTCTCTAGGCCCTGTTATTCAACCATAGTGAGCCTATAGCCTAAGCAGACCAAATCATACTGAAGGAAAGCATTATACTTCATTGACCCTTGAACAGGGGTGCAGATCCTCCAAACAGTGGAAAATCCACATGTAACTTATAATCAGCCCTCCATATACTGCAGTTCCTTCATATCCACGGTTCCATATCGGCAGTTCAAACAACAATGGACCCTGTAGTACTGCAGTATTTACTATTGAAAAAATCCATGTATAAGTGAACTTGTGCAGTTCGAACCCATGTTGTTCAAGAGTCAACCATATACACTTGACTTCCTCCTTTCCTTCCTACATGGAGCCATTTGCCTTCAATTTCCATTGGTGATCACCTTCTACCATGAAAGAAACTAGACTGAAGTAAGATGAAGGGTTAACAAAGCAGAGCAGAGGGGCAGAAAGATTGTGAGTTTTTGATGATATAAGTAAGCCCCAGACAGAACTGCACCCAAAGCCTGCCTTATCTCTGAAATTCCAATTATGGTGAGATATTAAATTTCTTTAATATTTAAACCAATTGACTTAGTGTTTTCTGTTACTTGCAGAAGAACACAATAACTGATACACTATCTCATATATTGAACTGAAAAAATAAATGAGAAAAAATTTCAAATGCACCCAGCAATGTGCTCAGCACATGGCTATTTTTAGCTAGAACAGGTTGGCCTTTAACCCTCCTTTGTCAACACATTTCTTCTGAATTTTAGGTAAGTAGCTTCTATCACTTAGCCTGTTCTTCATATAACCTTTGCCTTCTTCCTCAGTTTTAACTGTCACTATACATATTATGTTTTATAAACATTATTATTGACATGCAGTTAGCTTGTATGTTGTAATTCAGTAGCTGAAATAGTACTGGACACAAAGAAAGCATTCAATATATATTTTTAAAGGAATGGTCTTATTTGCCTACATCTAGCTTACTAAGCCTCCTCCATGGAAATATTTTATTATACATAGTATCCTATATTGGAAATAAAAGAAATGGATAATTAATTATATATTTACTGATACAAAATCTTTTAAAAGCTAATATTTTATCATACAAACTTTGAATCTTTGTACAAGTTGGTTCTTCAATTCTGATATAGTCACACACTAAAACTTATCCTCCGAAGCCATAGCTTAATGAGAGGTTATTCTACCATTGTTAACTTTCCTTCTTTAATTTAAGATCAAAGTTAAACAGGACAATTAGATACTCAGAAATGTCTAAGGAAGAAGGATGTCCTGAATAAAAACAAAAACAAAACAAAATTTTATATATAAGTAGTATTTGGGAAATTTAATAATAAAGTATTAATTGTACCAGCTCTTAATGCCACTTCCTAGAAGGAGTTACAAGCTATCATTTAAGAAAGAAGAAAAAATATGGTATATGAAACTAAAATATTGAAAATACTATTTTAATGATAGCAAGCACAAAAACACTTAGCATGTTCACTCAAACACAAATGTTTAATCCCCCTGAATTCTTTAAATCTCTGATCTCCTTTGGGAATGAAAGAACTTCAGGGCTCAATTTGTACTGGTAGCTTAATGATTAAAGATGAAAAAGTCTTCACCTATGCATCTGATTTTTATATGCCTTGTTTTACTGCAAATCCTATTAAAATAAACTCCGCTTTTAGTTGCTGTGAGTAATTGGATCCAGTACTTCAGAATTGAAAACTGTTGGCTTCCAATTTTAATCTTTGTTACTAAAAAGATGACACTAGAAAACAAGAGTGCTGTAAGTACTCTAGAAGATACAGTTGTTGAAATAAAGTGTAGAAATAGTCTACTCAGTTTGTAAATTGTGTCTGGCTATGTGTAAGGGACAACTCAAAACCATTTGCAACAGTACTTTTTTGTTTGGTATAAATAAAATGAATGCTGTACTTTTTCTATTTAATTTTCTGTCAATAAAGTAACAAGACATTTTTAGGCCCAGAATAAGGAATCTAATGTTGATCTTTGTGCTGTATGTTTCATATCCTAACAAATAGCCTGATTTAAACATAATTCTGTACTGTCTGTGTGGGTACTTGTGTGAAAGAAAGACTTACCTTGATTTTGCTCACTGTGTGCACCAATATTTGACATTAGAATGTCTTTTTTTTTTTTTTTTCCAGAATCTTTGTGAAGGGAATAAAAACTTTTGTTTAAAATGACTGAACACATATTCTGTAAGGAGAAATGTATGCTGGTTCCTGTGTACGAAATTGTAGGTGATACACAGGTGGTTCTGATAGCAGATTCTGGTTCCTTCCATAAGAGAGCAGGGACCAGTCCCAGTGTGTGCAGGACAGTCCTTTACTTTCTCTCTGGTTTGGTATCTCTTCTGCATATTCATATTGTCCTTGTCCCGTTTAATCTTGTCTTTTCTAGAATAATCATTTCCTCCTGCCTCACCTTTCTTATTATTTCTTTGTTTTTATTGTTTCCCTCATTTAAATAAATTTGTAAGCAATGAATCTCTCACAATTTCTCCTTGCTTTTAAGAGCATGAGATCATCTTTTTAAAAAAATGTTACTTATTATATATAATTCAAGCAGCATAGCAAAATACAAAGAAGAAAATAAAGGACACCCCCGATCCCACCAAACAGAAATAACCATTATTAAAATTTTAACCATTATTAAATCTTTAAACCATTTTAAAATTAAGACATAAGACAGATATGTCTTAATGCCTAATAAATTGATGGATGGATAAATAAAATAGATTAGTAGTTCTTAAAGTTTACTTTGCAATGTCGTGTGTATCTTCAGGGATCATTTTAGGGAATAAAAAAGCCCAAACCATTTTTATTATAACACTGAGACAATATGTGCCTTTTTTATTGTATGGTCTTTGAACTGATGATGCTAAAACAGGGATCAATGAAACTGTTGCCTCCTTTTCACAAATTAAGGCAGTGTCACCAAACAGCATTTGCAGTCATTGTATTCTTCACCACAATGCACTAGTAGTTAAAAACAAATCCAGCTTCACTTAAAAATGTTCTTGAAAAAGGAGCATATTGAATATCCTCGTTACCTCGAAGTAAAGCTTTTGTGTACTTATATGAGTTTTGCACTACCCTAGCCCCATTTTCCATGGAATGTTTTTTTTTTTATCTAAAAGAATGGCTGACAGACAAAATATGTGGAAATCTGCCTCTGTGAAACTTACAGCATCCTTGTCCTTGTAGATATATCTGATGAGGATGAAGGCAAAATTAATGTGATTTATTTTTATTTTGTTTAGGAAAATGTTAATATTAAGAACTATATAACTTATCAATATTTTCAAAATGATCAACACATGGTATTACAAAATTTTGCATTTTACAGTTATTCAAAGTATAAGACAGACAAGTGGATTTTAATGTGACAGATTATGAAAAGTTCATTGATATCATTTCACATTGCAACTAGTCTTTGAGAAACTTCCTCTTGTTGAGTTTTAGTGTAGTATCAGATGTAATTATTTTTCTCATTTTTCCAACTACATATCTCTATGAGGTTGGAGTTTCTTTATCTACTTCAGATACACACAAAGGTTGCAACAAATTCATTGCAGAAGCTTTTTTTTTTAAATCAGACATTATGGAAAATTATAAAAATATAAGAAAATGCCACTTTTCTTACTAAATATTTTTGTTTTGGAAAATATAGTTATTTTTCATAAAAAATATGTTAACATTTGAGGTTTTAATTTTACATAGGTTAAATAGATTACATATATTAAAAAATATATTTTTGAATGCTTAGGTTTGTTTTCCAATATGATAAATAACTATAGATAAAAGTCACATAAACAAAAGATTTTTGGTGTTCTCAATAATTTTTTAGTAGAAAGAGTTCCTGAGAACAAAATGTTTGAGAACCATTGGAATAAGTAGGTATGCTAACATATTTTAAAAATAAGAAAGAAAGAAAGAGAGAAAGAAAGAGAGAAAGAAAAAGAAAGAGAGAAGGAAAAGAAGGAAAGAAAGAAAAGAAGGAAATAAATAATACTAGAAAGAGGGTAACTTTTTGTATAGTATATTTTAATAAAATATTTAAATGTAACATTTTTCCACTTTATCAAAGTCAAAAAAAGGTGAATTAAATTGAATAAATTCCCCAAATTAAAAAAAGTTTCTGTACATAAGAAATATTTCCTAAAATTTACAAGGGTAGATAGGAAACGAAATTGCAAAAAATGTTCAGAAGTTGAAGGAGTTTTAAAAAAATTATTTCAATTTCAGATAATATTGGTTGATTTATGTTCGAAAAGAGGAGAATATTAGAATTCTTCACATCTTCCACTTACTGACCCACAAATTTTTGGTTACATATGATTTTATTATTTACTGACAAGGTTTAAACATTCACAGTATGTCCTGAAACCACAATTGCCACAGTTATTTCACTCACAAAGGGATTTGGTATTTACCAACACTGCTTCTCCATTCTCCATGAGCTTTTTAAAAAATTTTTTTCTCATTATCAGAACATTTCAAGAAAGTTGCAAAATTACCCTTAATGATTGTGGCTAAACCAGTAGTTTCTGTGCTTCCCCCTCACCTGCTTGGAACTACTGTTGCTCTTTCACACTATTATTCATACTATACTAACTTTTTACATTGCAGTTAAATTTTCTTCTATTTGAATTTTGAATAACTTTTGTTTCATTCTCCAAATTTTATCTCTATTTATGCCTCATATCTATATTGTCTCCTCATTACATTAATTTCTCAATATTCATAGGTATTCCCTTTTATTACCACAAACATTTTATGTCAGTAATTTGAATTGTAGTTCCTCTAGATTTTTCTAATGTATATGTTAATTTTATTATGTTGATATCAGTTTCTTTTAGTTTATTTTGCTTCACAATCTTCCCTTTTATTCCAGTTTTTTGGTTTGTTTGTAATGTGATTTTTAAGTTATTGTTACATTGAATTATCTTAATGTTTCCAATTATATTACAAAACACTCATCAAAAAATTTCTTCTTACTTTGGGTTATATTTTCTTTGAAAATTAGTTATTTTGTGAATTTTTTTATGTTATGTATTTTCCTCCATCCTTTTCTTCTTTCTCTTTCTTTCTCCTCCTTTTCCCTCCCCTCTTTTCTCCAAATTCATCTTATTCTTGCTACATTTGCTTGGTCTTTTTCTTTGCTTGATTTATATAATTGTCATATCATATCCTGTATCTTGCTTGTGGTTAAACTGAGAAGATACACCAACCAGAAGCTATTTGGTTCCCTTAAATCTTTCTGAGACCAATTTCTTTACCTATGTCACTTTTCCACAGCCCAAACCCAAACTTTCTCGGAGGCCTAAGGTTCTTCTTTCTTTTCTGATATTATGTTAAATGTCTTGTTTGGTGTATTCTTCTAGTATGGCCTGTATCTCATATTTATAAGACAAAAGATAAAATTTCATAGAATTATGAATTTTTTCCCTTCATTGTGATACACTGTATCCTGTGCTTCCATCAGTGAAAGTAAATTTAGGTTGTCACATCCCCTGTTTTATCAGTCTCTTCTCCCATCTGGTCCTTCCCTTCTGCCCCAAGGTTACAGAAAGAAAACAATAAAGAATATTGATGGCTCATCATTTTCCATATTAGGGGCCTTAATGAAAGCTTTCAGGTTTTTGTTGACTCTGTATTCTCTGTTCTGGAGAGTGGAGTTTGGGTTGGGAACTGAGCCTTGTCTCTGGAAACTAGAATATTCTGTTTTCTTTTGCTGTTGCCTTTGAAATGTTACGGCATGATGTTGCCCCATTCCTCTCTTGGATGCTGCTTCTGCTTTTTCTTTTTCCATTAGTGCTATCTTTAATTTCTATTAGATGTTGGAGCAAGAAATATTTATGGCCTATTTTATTATAGCTTTTATAGAAATTTTCCTCTCAAACTTCAAATTAATAATTAATTTTTGAAAGCTTAACTTCAATTTATTTAAAGCATAAATTCTGACCATCTTTTTTTTAACTGTAGAAAAGACTTAGTTATTGTCTCTCCAGTCAGAATGCTCCATGACTCTTGGACTTTATGTCATTGTTGAGTTGATGGTCTAGTGTCATCAGTTTCATCTATAGGTAAATATTATGGGAGGCTGGAGAAGGGCTAATTTCCAAACTTCTTTGTAAAGAGACTACTCTTCTCCTCTAGATTGGAATATAACCCCAAAGCAGATTTTTTCTGTTATCCTAGCACCTTGAGACATACCTTATAATATTAAGCTTTTCCCACACAATAATAACACAGGATGTAACCATTTTATGTAAAAATGACTTTGTGGGTTTTACATGTACATGCACAATGACATGGACAATTAAATAATTCTTTATATAATGCTTGCCTTTGGACCTGCAATGCTCAGGTTTATTTACCAATAAAAATCCAATTCATGACATATTTTATACATTTACAATTCATTTTGTTGAGTGTTGACACCTTTTCAAGACCTAAGAAAATGTTTGGATGGAAAAACATATGGATTACTCTCCTAAGGTTGAAAGTTAAAATCCTGTTCAATGTTTAAAATATAAACTGGCTTTTGAAGTAATGAAATTACTCTGAACAGATTTAATACACTTGTTCTTTTTAATGTAAGGGCATTATATATTTTGTGAAATAAATGTAGAATAAGTTTTAAAATAAATATACATGGTTCGTTTACAATACTCCAGTGAAATACATGGGTGTTTCACGACATGTTTCACTGACAAAAAATAATCACATAAATCTTCCACACACAGCTGCAATTTAGTAAAATATGCAGTTTTCTGTTTTCTATTACTGTATACAGTATAAATTCTTCTGCTGGAAGACAGATTGTGACAAATTTGCAAACAGCATCTGTATTCATACATTTGAAACATTAATTTATCCAGCTATAAAAACTTTGATTTCCCAAAAGGAGAGTCATGTCTGAGAACTAATGCCTATTTTTGAGACTTAACTGAGTTTTCAATGTTAGTCATTTTCTCATGAGTTACGTGCTCCCATGGAAAAATATACAACTTAACAGCAAGCACAGAGAGTTAAAAGGGTCACACAAAACATAAATCTGTATGCCTAGTTTATGTTTGTGTATAATTCATATAAATAAATTTTTGACTACCTACAGTTTCCATTGTGGAAAATGCTTTTGTTAGCAATGATATCAAAGGAATAACAAGGAAAGCTCTATAATATATACACTAAATTAAATGCTTATGTACTACATTTTTTGAAATGATAAATATTGCTTGGGGCATAATAGTGAAATGTTTTGAAAGTGAAGAATAAAGCGTATGTTTGTTGGCTGATCCTACAGTTTATTTCTAGATATAGTATTTTCAAAAGAACTATATAAAAATAAAACAAAGTAGAGTTCTGTAAATGCAATTCTAACTATTGAAGGTGCTTTTTAAAAAAGTTACTTGGAAACTTACATATCATTCAACAAGAGCCACTTTTAAACTCCCAGCTTTATAAATAATGCCACAGCATATAATTTCAGCAATAAAGAAACAGTTCATTTAGACAATTTCTATTTATTTTGCTTTGTTTCTTGTTTTTGTTTCTTCTTCCTCAGTATCAGTTATTTACATAGTTCATTCCTAAGATCTCCTTGAGGTTATTTGATTTCTTACCAATTTCTTTTCATTCAATAACTGATTTACAAAGAAAAAAGATATTTGACTGGGTTACTTACAGCAATTTTAAGAATACTTACTTACCAATATAATTTTCTCAGGAAACAACCAATCTCACCAAAACCTAAGTGAACCAACCTCTAACAGCTCCCCACAACGTAACATACAAAGATCAACCTTATTCTGATTTTTTCTGTTTCTACTGTGACCTTATAAACATTGATCAAATCATATTTAAATACATGTAAAAAATCTTTTAAATGACATACTATGAGGTTTTAAAATTCAAACAGCTTTCTCAGCTATTTGAATAGTGAGGATCTGAAATCTGCATCCATGCTGCTTTTTTAATTAAAATTTTACCCAAAGGAAAACAGTATTTAACAGTTTGTGAGCTTCTTCTCTCTAGAAATTGGGTAGTGAATTGTCTGCTCATACCATAAGGTGCTCCAGTGTCTTGGGCTTTTGCTTTACTGTCAGATCTTTTTTTTTTTTTTCCACTGCTGTTACACTTTTGACCTAATTTAATTGACAGAGGCAACAGCATTCACATTGTTCTCTGATTGATTACCTGAACAGGTAGTGAAAAAAAAGGCAAGCCACAATGCTGGCTGGAACAACCATTTCAGTCACACTAAGTGGCAGAGAGGGAGTGTCACTCAGAGAGAGCCTGAAGAAACTTTACTTGCAGGAAGGGAGTGACCCAAGAGAATTCTTCAAACTGCACGTTTATACATTTCTTTTCTTTTCTTTTTTTTTTTTTTTTGGCAGTATGCGGGTCTCTCACTGTTTGGCCTCTCCCTTTGCGGAGCACAGGCTCCGGACATGCAGGTTCAGTGGCCATGGCTCACAGGCCCAGCTGCTCCACGGCACGTGGGATCTTCCTGGACTGGGGCACAAACCCGTGTCCCCTGCATCGGCCGGTGGACCCTCAACAACTGCGCCACCAGGGAAGACCCCAACATTTCTATTTTTAATTAATTTCTACTTTCAAGTCAATACATTTTCATATATCATTGTCTCAGCACTGCTGTAGGAATAGAAAAATCTGAACTGCTTCACTGTTGGCATATGTGTTAGAGGTGTCTCACTCTCACCTTTTATACTGGAGCTGAATGTAATATTAGCATCTCATTTTAAGAATTCATCACTTATTTCTCTTCATTGATTTCTACTTACTCTAAAAATCAAGGAATCAGGAGGGGTTTGTTTGCATTGGTTTAGTTTTGGTTTTCTTTTCTTTCTTCCTTTCTTTCTTTAATATTCTTTTTGTTAGCCATAAACAGAATTAGAAAATAAACTAAGTTTTCCTGGTTCTTTATAAAATTCCAATTCATCACTTACAGTTACCTGAATTCAATGCATTGTTTAGCTATCTTAAGCTTCCTTAACTATGGGAACAACTTTCCATAATTTGCATTTCATCATTCTTTCAAGAAATAGAACATGAGAAAAATGCATTCATTACAACATGAATGCACTTTGTTATTTTAATGATGGAGGAAATTCTTATGAATGCATTGCTTAAATTAAGGTAAGCTTATGTACGCATTGAGTTAAGGGACTTTAGGGGCCCTTAGAAAGGTGATATTTTTCCCAAACGCCTGCCTTAGACTTGGGTTATTTGCTGTATTGTTCTCAGAGCTGAGCAAGAGGTTACAGCATCGGGGATCCATGCATTAGAGGACCTTGCTCTGACCTTTCTCTGGCTTTGCCATTCACTATAGAAGCAATAATTTAGAGGAGCCAATGGGTTGTGCCTACTTAGTAGCAACCCAACCCCATCTGCACCATTCCAAGCACCTAGGACTCCAGAATTTCCTACCAAATGTCTCCGAGCCCATGTCCAGGGCAGGTATCAGCTACAACTCAATCCCATCTGCCCCACTCCAAACACCTCCGAGCCCATTTCAAGGGCAGGTACAGACTTTTCCCCATGGGTCTACACTACAAAGGGCAGATTGTACCACACCATAAGGAGAAGCAAAGGGGAGTGACTGTGGCCAGAAACTATAGATAAAGGAGAGAGGAAGGGGGTGTCAAGATCCCTTTTGATAGATAACTTTGTAACATGATCTATAACACGAAAATACTTAGACAGTCAACTCCCCTCCATTTATACACGTATTTAGATGAACATTAGGGGAGAGCTGCCACAATGTCTATTTTATTGTTTGTATTAAGTCAACTACTCCAAATTGTGTCAAGATGATATAAAGGGGAAAAAAAGTCATCCTAGCATGAAATGAATTTGAGTTCAAATGTTTTCCTTACACCTCATAAATTCTGTATAAAAGGATGAAAAACCTGAGAAGTCCAGATAAGGAAATTCATATACACAGAAAGAACATCAGAGGTTGCTAGGAGAGAAAGGGGAGTGACCACTAATGTTTACGGAGCTTTGAAGGGAGATGAGACATTCTAAAGTTAAATAGGGAGGAGCTTCAAGATAGTGGAAGAGCAAGACTTGGAGATGACCTTCCTCCACAGAAATACATCTACATGTGGAACAACTACAGAACACCGACTGAATGCTGGCAGAAGACCTCAGACCTCCCAAAAGGCAAGAAACTCCCCACGTACCTGAGTAGAGCTAAAGAAAAAACAGAGACAAAGGAATAGGGATGGGAACAGCTCCAGTGCGAGGGAGCTGTGAAGGAGGAAAGGTTTCCACACGCTAGGAAGCCCCTTCCTGGGTAGAGACTGCGGGTGGCGGAGAGGGGAAGCTTCAGAGCCATGGAGGAGAGCTCAGCAACAGGGTTGCAGAGGGCAAAGTGGAGAGGTTCCCGCCTGGAGGATTGGTGCCAACCAGATCAGGAACAAGACAAGGTTGCCCACTCTCACCACTATTATTCAACATAGTTTTAGACGTTTTAGCCACAGCGATCAAAGATGAAAAATAAATAAAAGGAATCCAAACTGGAAAAGAAGTAAACCTGTCCCTGCTTTCAGATGACATGATACTATACATAGAGAATCCTAAAGATGCTACCAGAAAATTACTAGAGCTAATCAATGAATCTGGTAAAGTAACAGGATACAAAATTAATGCACAGAAATCTCTGGCATTCCTATACACTAATGATGAAAAATCTGAAAGTGAAATTAAGAAAACACTCCCATTTACCATTGTAACAAAAAAAGTAGAATATCTAGGAATAAACCTACCTAAGTAGACAAAAGACATGTGGGGGCTGGGAACTGAGGCTTGGGCTTTGGAGTTCAGATCCCAGGGCAAGGACTGGGGTTGGCTGTGTGAAAAAATTCTGCAAGGTATAGTGCACCACAGCTAGCTGGGAGAGAGTCCGGGAAAAAGTCTGGAACTGCCTAAGAGGCAAGAGACCATTGTTCAGAGAGTGCGAGGAGAGGGGATTCAGAGTATCACCTAAACAAACTCCAGAGATGGGAGTGACCATGGCTATCAGTGCAGACACCAGAGAAGGGCATGAGATGCTAAGGCTGCTACTGCAGCCACCAAGAATCCTGTGTGCAAGCACGAGTCACTATCCACACCTCCCCTCCTGGGAGCCTGTGCAGCCCGCCACTGACAAGGTCCCTTGATCCAGGGACAACTTCCCCAGGATAACACCTGGTGTGCCTCAGGCTGTTGCAGCATCATGCTGGCTTCTGCCACTACAGGCTGGCCCTGCATTCCGTACCCCTCACTCCCTCTGGCAAGAGTGAGCAAGAGCACCCTAAGTAGCTGCTCCTTTAACACCATCCTGTCTGAGCGATAAACAGGCACCCACAGATGACCTAAATGCAGAGGTGGGTCCAAATCCAAAGATGAACCCCAGGAGCTGTGCGAACAAAGAAGAGAAAGGGCAATCTCTCTCAGCAGCTGCAGGAGCAGTGGGTTAAATCTCCACAATCAACTTGATGTACCCCACATCTGTGGAATACCTCTTTAGAAAATGAGTCATCCCAAAATTGAGGAGGTGGACTTTGGGAGCAAAGATATGTATTTTCTTTTCCATTTTCATTTTTGTGAGTGTGTATGTGCATGCTTCTTTGTGTAATTTTGTCTGTATAGCTTTGCTTTTACCATTTGTCTTAGGGTTCTGTCTGCACGTTTGTTTGTTTTTTTCTTAGTATAGGTTTTAGCACTTGCTATTGTTGGTGGGTTTGTTTTTTGGTTTGGTTACTCTCTTCTTTCTTTCTATTTTTTTTTCTTTTTTATTACTTTTAATTTTTTATTTTTAAAAATTATTTTTTATGTTTAATTTTAATAATTTTATTTTATTTATTTATTTTCTTTCTATCTTTATATTTTCTCCATTTTATTCTGAGCTGTGTGGCTGGCAGTGTCTTGGTGCTCCATCCGGGTGTCAGGCCTGTGCCGGTGAGCTGGGAGAGCCGAGTTCAGGACACTGGTCCACGAGAGCCCTCCCAGCTCCATGTAGTATCAAATGATGAAAGCTATCCCTGAGATCTCCATTTCAATGCTAACTCCCAGCACCACTCAACGTCCAAAAAGCTACAGTGCTGGACCACAATGCCAAACAACTAGCAAGACAGGAACACAACCCCACCCATTAGCAGAGAGGCTGACTAAAATCATAATAAGGACACAGACACACCAAAACACACCACTGGACGCTGTCCTGCCCACCAGAAAGCCAAGATCCAGCATCATCCACCAGAACACAGGCACCAGTCCCTCAACCAGGAAGCTTACACAACCCAGTGAAACAACCTTACTCCCTAGGGGCAGACACCAAAAGCAACACAAACTACGAACATGCAGCCTGTGAAAAGGAGACCCCAAACACAGTAAGTTAAGCAAAATGAGAAGACAGAGAAACACACAGCAGATGAAGGAGCAAGGTAAAAACCCACCAGACCTAATAAATGAAGAGGAAATAGGCAGTCTACCTGAAAAATAATTCAGACTAATGATAGTAAAGGTGATCCAAAATCTTGGAAATAGAATGGAGAAAATACAAGAAATGTTTAACAAGGACCTATAAGAACTAAAGAGAAAACAAACAATGATGAACAACAAAATAAATGAAATTAAAAATTCTCTAGAAGGAATCAATAGCAGAATAACTGAGGCAAAAGAAAGGATAAGTGACGTGGAAGATAAAATAGTGGAAATAGCTATTGCAGAGGAGAATGAAGGAAAAAGAATGAAAAGAATTGAGGACAATCTCAGAGACCACTGGGACAACATTAAATGCACCAACATTCAAATTATAGGGGTGCCAGAAGAAGAAGAAAAAAAGAAACTGACTGAGAAAATATTTGAAGGGATTATATTTGAAAACTTCCCTAATATGGGAAAGGAAATAGTTAATCAAGTCCAGGAAGTGCAGAGAGTCCCATATGGGATAAATCCAAGAAGAAGCACTCCAAGGCACATATTAAACAAACTATCAAAAATTAAACACAAAGAAAAAATATTAAAAAGGAAAAACAACAAATAAAAAAGAAGGGAATCCCCATAAGGTTAACAGCTGAACTTTCAGCAACAACTCAGCAAGCCAGAAGGGACTGTCAGGACATATTCAAAGTGATGAAAGGGAAAAACCTACAAACAAGATTGCTCTACCCAGCAACGATCTCATTCATATTTGACAGAGAAATTAAAAACTTTACAGAGAAGCAAAAGCAAAGAAATTCAGCACCACCAAACCAGCTTTACAACAAATACTAAAGGAACTTCTCTAGGCAGGAAACACAAGAAAAGGAAAAGACCTACAATACAAAACCCCGAAAATTAAGAAAATGGATATAGGAACATACCTATCGATAATTATCTTAAATGTAAATGGATTCAATGCTCCAAGCACAAGACATACACTGGCTGAATAGATACCAAAGAAAGACCCATATATATGCTGTCTACAAGAGACTAATTCTGGCCTATGGACACATACAGACTGAAAGTGAGGGTATGGAAAAAAATATTCCCTGCAAATGGAAATCAAAGGAAACATGGAATAGCAGTTCTCAAATCAGACAAAGTAGATTTCAAAATAAATACTATTAAAAGAGACAAACGACACTACATAATGATCAAGGGATCAATTCAAGAAGGTATAACAATTGTAAATACTTATGCACCCAACATAGGAGAACCTCAATACATAAGACAAACGCTAACAGCCATAAAATGGAAATCGACAGTAACACAATCATAGGAGGGGATTTTAACACCTGACTTTCACCAATGGACAGATCATCCATATTGAAAATAAATACGGAAACACAAGCTTTAAATGATACATTAAAAAAGATGGACTTAATTGATATTTATAGGAAATTCCATCCAGAAACAACAGAATACACTATCCTCTCAAGTGCTCATGGAACATTCTCCAGGATAAATCATACATTGGGTCACAAATCAAGCCTTGGTAAATTCAACAAAGCTGAAAGCCTATCAAGTATGTTTTCTGACCACATTGCTCTGAGACTAGATATCAATTACAGGAAAAAATCTGTGAAAAACAAAAACACATGGAGGTTTAAAAATACGCTACCTAATAACCAAGACATCGCTGAAGAAATCTAAGAGGAAATTTAAAAAATACCTAGAAGTAAATGACAATGAAAACTCAAAGACCCCAAACCTTTGGGATGCAGCAAAAGCAGTTCTAAGAGGGAAGTTTATAGCAATACAATCCTATCTCCATAAACAAGAAACATCTCAAATAAACAACTTAACATTACAGCTAAAGCAATTAGAGAAAGAAGAACAAAAAACCCCAAAGTTAGCAGAAGGAATGAAATAATAAAGATCAGATCATAAATAAATGAAAAACAAATGAAGGAAACAATAGCAAAGATCAATAAAACTAAAATCTAGTTCTTTGAGAAGATACACAAAATTGATAACCCATTAGCCAGACTCGTCAAGACAAAAAGGGAGAAGAAAAAAATCAATAGAGTTAGAAATGAAAAAGGAGAAGTAACAACTGACACTGCAGAAATACAAAGGATCACGAGAGAATACTACAAGCAACTATATGCCAATAAAATGGACAAGCTGGAAGAAATGGACAAATTTTTAAAAAGCACAATCTTCTGTGATTGAACCAGGAAGAAATAGAAAATATAAACAGACCAATTCCAAGCACTGAAATTGCAACTGTGATTAAATATATTCTAAAAAACACAAGCCCAGGACCTAATGGCTTCACAGGAAAATTCTATCAAACATTTAAAGAAGAGCTAACACCTGTCTTTCTCAAACTCTTCCAAAATATAGCAGAGGGGGAACACTCCCACACTCATTCTATGAGGCCACCATCACCCTGATACTGAATCCAGACAAAGATGTCACAAAGGAACAGAACTACAGACCAATAACACTGATGAATATAGATGCAAAAACCCTCAACAAAATACTAGCAAACAGAATCCAACAGCACATTAAAAGGATTTACACCATGATCTAGTGGGGTTTATCCCAGGAACTCAAGAGTCTTCAATATATGCAAATCAAACTATGTGAGAAACCTTATTAACAAATTGAAGGAAAAAAAACATATGATCATCTCAATAGATGCAGAAAAAGCTGTTGACAAAACTCACCATCAATTTATGATAAAAGCCCTCCAGAAATTAGGCATAGAGGGAACTTATCTCAACATATTAAAGGCCATATATGACAAACCCACAGCCAACATCGATCTCAATGGTGAAAAACTGAAACTATCTCCTCTAAGATCAGGAACAAGACAAGGATGTCCTCTCTCAATGGTATTATTGAACATAGTTTTGGAAGTTTTAGCCACAGAAATCAGAGAAGAAAAAGAAATAAAAGGAATCCCAATCAGAAAAGAAGAAGTAAAACTGTCACTGTTTGCAGATGACATGATACTAAACACAGAGAATCCTAAAGATGCTACCAGAAAATTATTAGAGCTAATCAATGAATGTGGTAAAGTAGCAGGAAACCTAATTAATGCACAGAAATCTCTTGCATTCCTATACACTAATGATGAACAATCTGAAAGAGAAATTAAAGAAACACTCCCATTTACCACTGCAACAAAAAGAATAAAATACCTAGGCTAAAACCTACCTAAGGAGACAAAAGGCCTGTATTCAGAAAACAATAAAACACTGATGAAAGAAATTAAAGATAATACAAGCAGATGGAGAGATGTAGCATGTTCTTGGATTGGAAGAATCAACCTTGTGAAAATGACTGTACTACCCAAAGAAATCTACAGATACAATGCAGTCCCTAACAAACTACCAATGTCATTTTGCACAGAACTAGAACAAAAAAATTCACACTTTGTATGGAAACACAATAGACCCCAAATAGCCACAGCAATCTTGTGAAAGAAAAACGGAGCTGGAGGCCTCAGGCTCCCTGACTTCAGACTATACGGCAAGGCTACAGAAATCAAGACAGTATGGTACCGGCACAGAAACAGAAATATAGATCCATGGAACAGGGTAGAAAGCCCATAGGTAGGGCTTCCCTGGTGGCACAGTGGTTGAGAGTCCGCCTGCCGATGCAGGGAACATGGGTTCGTGCCCTGGTCTAGGAAGATCTCACTTGCCATGGAGTGGCTGGTGCCGTGAGCCATGGCCACTGAGCCTGCATGTCCAGATCCTGTGCTCTGCAACGGGAGGGGCCAGAACAGTGAGAGGCCCATGTACCGCCAAAAAAAAAAAAAAAAAAGAAAGCCCAGAGGTAAACCCACACACTTACGTTCACCTTATTTTTATTAAAGGAGGGAAGAATGTACAATGGGGAAAAGACAGCCTCTTCAATAAGTGGTGCTGGGAGAACTGGACAGCTCCAAGTAAAAGAATGAAATTAGAACACTCCCTAACACCATGAACAAACATAAACTCAAAATGGATTAAAGACCTAAATGTAAGGCCAGACACTATCAAACTCTTAGAGGAAAACATAGGCAGAACACTCTATGACATAAACCACAGCCAGGTCCTTTTCGACCCACCTCTTAAAAAAATGGAATTAAAAACAAAAATAAACAAATGGGACCTAATGAAACTTAAAAGCTTTTGCACAGCAAAGGAAAACATAAACAAGACAATAAGACAACCCTCAGAATGGGAGAAAATATTTGCAAAAGAAACAACTGACAAAGGATTAATCTCAAAATTTACAAGCAGCTCATGCAGCTCAATATAAAGAAACAAAAATCCAATCCAAAAATGGGTAAAAGACCTAAACAGACATTTCTCCAAAGAAAATATACAGATTGCCAATAAACACATGAAAGGATACTCAACATCACTAATCATTAGAGAAGTTCAAATCAAAACTACAATGAGGTATCACCTCACACCAGTCAGAATGGCCATCATCAAAAAATCTACAAACAATAAATGCTGGAGAGGATGTGGAGAAAAGGGGACCCTCTTGCACTGTTGGTGGAAATGTAAATTGATACAGCCACTATGGAGAACAGTATGGAGGTTCCTTAAAAAACTAAAAATAGAACTACCATACGACCCAGAAATCTCACTACTGGGTATATACCCTCATAAAACCATAATTCAAAAAAACCTAGTGTATCACAATGTTCATTGCAGCTCTATTTACAATAGCCAGGACATGGAAGCAACCTAAGTGTCCATTGAGAGATGAATGGATAAAGAAGATATGGCACATATATACAATGGAATATCACTCAGCCATAAAAAGAAACGAAACTGAGTTATTTGTAGTGAGGTGGATGGACCTAGAGTCTGTCATACGGAGTGAAATAAGTCAGAAAGGGAAAAACAAATACCGTATGCTAACATATATATATGGAATCTAAAAGAAAATATGGTTATGAAGAATCTAGGTGCTGGACAGGAATAAAGATGCTGACGTAGAGAATGGACTTGAGGACATGGGGAGGGGGACATGTAAGATGGGACGAAGTGAGAGAGTGGCATATGTAATGTAAAATGTAAATGTAAAATAGATAGCTAGTGAGAAGCAGCCATATAGCACAGGGAGGTCAGTTCGGTGTTTTTTGACCACCTAGAGGGGTGGCATAGGGAGTGTGCAAGGGAGACGCAAGAGGGAGGAGATACTGGGATATAAGTAAATGTATAGCTGATTCACTATGTTATAGAGCAGAAACTAACACACCACTGTAAAGCAGTTATACTCCAATAAAGATGTTAAAAAAAAAAAAAGATGGGTGAAATTAGCAATATCTACATCTCTTGTTATTTCTTAAATCCAACCATAAACAATTTGTTGTGACAACTCTAGGCTGGGATTATGGCATTTCGGATGAGGTCTGGTTATAGCTAAAAATAGACTCGTGTATTGAAAATCCAAATAAGAATAATAAACAATTGAAATTTTGTGAAAAAAATAATTTTTATGGCATACAATATTACAGTCAATAATACAGTATTGAAAACATTGTTATATTTTTTAAAAATGGAAACGTTATATATTTTTTAAAAAACACCTGTGATCATAGGCTTATACACAGTTTCTCCAAATAAAAGAGAGAGAGGCATTCTACAAGGTAACGTAAGTGTTTGAAAACAAAGTAATAAAACAATAATAAAACTAACCCATTATTAATTTTATGTTAAATATAGCTCCCCTTTTGTCTATGTAAGGATAGGCTACCCACTTCAATGGCATTCTTGCACACAATATTCTACGCATACATTTTTGTATATTTATTGAAAAAAATCCATGTATAAATGGACCTATGCAGTTCAAATCTATGTTGTTCAAGGGTCAACTGTATATACTGCTTAAGAGTTCTGTTGTAGGTTTCTTTTCCCCTAGAAACAGTCTCTAAGATAGAGATTAGAATGCACTCAGGGAGTGCTTTTGGAATCACCACCTATGGATAGGCCAGGAAGGAAGCGGGATTTGGCAGAGAAGTAAACTGAGCTTGATGTATTCCCAGTGATGAGTTAGCCAACCTTATATGTTGACTTCAACCTTATAGGCAGCTTGAACTTGGCTGCCTATAAGGTTTTCCTAAGTTGGGGGAAAGAAGGGAGTCATCTATGTTGATCAGGCACTGGATACCACTGTCCCATGAAAACAGGTATGACTTTGGATAAGGAAGATGTATTTAGGTGAGGCAGTCCTCAAAGCAGGCTGAATCTGAGAGACATTTTCTATTATACTAATAGCAGTTGAGGACAAATAACTTCATTCCTGAAAGGGGATCTGGGCAACACATCAGAATCTACCATATTCTCTTAACCAGTATTTCTTTTGTTAATGATAGCATAGACACGATTCAATGAAAGAATGTAAGTCCAAAGGAATGAATATATTATCATTGAGAATTGAATGAAATAATTTGTGTTGGAGATTAATGGGAGATATACTTAACATGTACTATTGGAACTGGCTTTAGGGTTATAAAATCTGGAAGAGGAAGTTGGATTTGCACAAGCAAGCAATATAGTGGTCCTCGTCCTTTCATGATCAGATTATTACAACAGTGGAATGTTGGTTAAGTTGAAGAGCAGAAGACTGGAAGTCAGGAGATCAAATAAATGACTCTAACAGTAACAGGTTTTAGTAAATGTAGGTATGGACTTGTTAATATTGATGATGAAAACAGAAAATACATATATGAGAAATATTTTAACAACAAAAAAGGCATAGCAAGAAGAGAGAAACAATGATTTGGATTTTGTTGTTACGTTAATAGGAAAACTTAAAAGATATTGGCACCACTGAAAAGACATTTGTATTTTTATAGACTTTGACATTAAAAAATGAAATTCTAATGTTGAAAATTGCATTATCAGGGGGATGGAAATTTTGGATATATTAAAGCAAGGGATTTTTAAATAGCATAATATAGATAGATTTCTACAACAATTATATATGGATGGTATTCCAATAAATTGATTTTACAGTGTGTTTAGGACAGGCAACACCAGGATTGATTGCTTTTAGAGGAAAAGACACCAGTAGATATTAATAACCCATGCCTTAGCTGTGTTGCATCAGAAGTTGATTATGCAAGGCTCAGTAGCTGCCAGGAAAAAGATTATATCCACAGACCCACTGCTTCTTTTCCTCTATTATAAGACAGGTCCACTAGGCTCTGAATGAGTAAATGATAACAGGCTATGTAAGTAGCTGATGCATTTGGGATTTTTCCAGAATCTTCAGTGAGGATTAGGAGATATTGTTCTCTTAACTACCATGTAGTAAACTATCAAAACAGCACTGTGATACACAGTCAGAAGGAAAATGACTGTCCACACTGAAATATATTTATTTCACGGAGTGAATTTAAATTGAAATTTCTACCAAGATTCAATCTATTTTTTGCAGTTATTTTTAAAAATAACACCATTATTGAGATAAAATTCACATATAAGTTACTCTTTTAACCATTCAACTTAATGGTTGTATTATTATTCATAAGGTTGTTCAATAATCAGCAGTATTTAATTTAAAAAATTTTTTTATTATTATTTTTAGGTTTATGGTATTTATTATTTACTTATTTTGGAATTGATATTTGAGTGGCATTTTAAAATTTATGTAAACTATCTGGTTTGGATAAGTACATTCATTTCAAGATAATTTACTTTATCAATAAAATTCAGCAAGAAAAGTCTGAAAATAAACAATGATCTATAAAAAGACCAATATTTTCACCTGTTGTTCTTCATGTATTAAAAATTCTAGCATAAACAATTTCCCCAGAATTTTCTAATGCTCTTTCAATAACTGAAAACTATTCAGTACTTGAGCACTTATTTTTATAAGATTATATATTTATTTTAATTAATTAATTAATTATTTTTTTGACTGTTTAGGTTTTTTTTTTTTAACATCTTTATTGGAGTATAATTGCTTTACAAGGGTGTGTTAGTTTCTGCTTTATAACAAAGTGAATCAGCTATACATATACATACATCCCCATATCTCTTCCTTCTTGCATCTCCTTCCCTCCCACCCTCACTATCCCACCCCTATAGGTGGTCAAAAAGCACCGAGCTGATCTCCCTGTGCTATGCAGCTCCTTCCCACTAGCTATCTATTTTATATTTGGTAGTGTATATATGTCCATGCCACTCTCATTTGTCCCAGCTTACCCTTCCCCCCTCCCTGTATCCTCAAGTCCATTCTCCAGTAGGTCTGTGTCATTATTCCCGTCTTGCTCCTAGGCACTTCATGACATTTTTTTTTTCTTTCTTAGATTCTATATATGTGTGTTAGCATACGGTATTTGTTTTTCTCTTTCTGACTTACTTCACTCTGTATGACAGACTCTAGGTCCATCCACCTCACTACAAATAACTCTATTTCGTTTCTTTTATGGCTGAGTAATATTCCATTGCACATATGTGCCACATCTTCTTTATCCATTCATCTGCTGATGGACACTTAGGTTGCTTCCATGTCCTGGCTACTGTAAATAGAGCTGCAATGAACATTGTAGTACATGACTCTTTTTGAATTATGATTTTTTCATGGTATATACCCAATAATGGGATTGCTGGGTCATATGCTAGTTCTGTTTTTAGTTATTTAAGAAAACCCCAAACTGTTATCCATAGTGGCTGTATCAACTTACATTCCCACTAACAGTGCAAGAGGGTTCCCTTTTCTCCACACCATCTCCAGCATTTATTGCTTGTAGATTTTTTGATGAGGGCCCTTCTGACCAGTGTTTGATGATAACTCATTGTAGATTTGATTTGCAATTATCTAATGATTAATGATGTTGAGCATTCTTTCATGTGTTTGTTGGCAATCTGTAACTCTTCCTTGGAGAAATGTCCATTTAGATCTTCTGCCCATTTTGGGATTGGGTTGTTTGTTTCTTTGATATTGAGCTGCATGTTTTGCTTGTAAATTTTGGAGACTAATCTTTTGCCAGTTCCTTCATTTGCAAATATTTTCTTGCATTTTGAGGGTTGTCTTTTTATCTTGTTTATGGTTTCCTTTCCTGTGCAAAAGCTTTTAAGTTTCATTAGGTCCCATTTGTTTATTTTAGTTTTTATTTCCATTTCTGTAGGAGGTGGGTCAAAAAGGATCTTGCTGTGATTTATGTCATAGAGTGTTCTGCCTATGCTTTCCCCTAAGAGTTGGATAGTGTCTGGCCTTACATTTAGACCTTTAATCCATTTTGAGCTTATTTTTGTGTATGGTGTTAGGGAGTGTTCTAATTTCATTCTTTTACATATAGTTGTCCACTTTTCCCAGCACAAATTATGGAAGAGGCTGTCTTTTCTCCACTGTATATTCTTGCTTCCTTTAGCAGAGATAAGGTGACGATATGTGTGTGGGTTTATCTCTGGGTTTTCTATCCTGTTCCATTGACCTATATTTCTGTTTTTGTGCCAGTACCATACTGTCTTGATTACTGTAGCTCTGTAGTATAGTCTGAAGTCCAGGAGCCTGATTCCTCCAGCTCCATTTTTCTTTCTCAAGATTGCTTTGGCTATGCATTGTCTTTTGTGTTTCCAGACAAATTGTGAAATTTTTTTTCTAGTTATGTGAAAAATGCCACTGGTACTTTGATAGGGGTTGCTTTGAATCTGTAGATTGCTTTGTGTAGTAGAGTCATTTTCATAATGTTGATTCTTCCAATCCAAGAACATGGTATGTCTCTCCATCTCTTTGTATCACCTTTAATTGCTTTCACCAGTGTCTTATAATTTTCTGCGTACAAGTCTTTTGTCTCCTTAGTTAGGTTTATTCCTAGATATTTTATTCTTTTTGTTGCAATGGTAAATGAGAGTGTTTTCTTGATTTCACTTTCAGATTTTTCATCATTAGAGTATAGGAATGCCAGAGATTTCTGTGCATTAATTTTGTATCCTGCTACTTTACCAGATTCATTGATTAGCTCTAGTAGTTTTCTGGTAGCATCTTTAGGATTCTCTATGTATAGTATCATGTCATCTGAAAACAGTGACAGGTTTACTTCTTCTTTTCCTGTTTGGATTCCTTTTATTTATTTTTCATCTTTGATTGCTGTGGCTAAACCTTCTAAAACTATGTTGAATAATAGTAGTGAGAGTGGGCAACCTTGCCTTGTTCCTGATCTTAGTGGAAATGGTTTCAGTTTTCCACCATTGAGGATGATGTTGCCTGTGGGTTTGTCATATATGGCCTTTATTATGTTGAGGTAAGTTCTGTCTATGCCTCCTTTTGGATGGTTTTTATCATAAATGGGTGTTGAATTTTGTCAAAAGCTGTCTCTGCATCTATTGAGATGGTCATACTGTTTTTCTCTTTCAATTTGTTATCGTGTTTTATCACATTGATTGGTTTGCATATATTGAAGAATCCTTGCATTCTTGGGATAAGCCCAATTTGATCATGGTGCATGATCCTTTTAATATGCTGTTGGATTCTGCTTGTTAATATTTTGTTGAGGATTTTTGCATCTATGTTCATCAGTGATATTGGCCTGTAGTTTTCTTTCTTTGTGACATCTTTCTCTGGTTTTGGTATCAGGGTGATGGTGGCCTCATAGAATGAGTTTGGGAGTGGTCCTCTCTCTGCTATAGTTTGGAGAGTTTTAGAAGGATAGGTGTTAGCTCTTCCCTAATGTTTGATAGAATTCGCCTGTGAAGCCATCTGGTCCTGGGCTTTTGTTTGTTGGAAGGTTTTTAATCACAGTTTCAATTGCAGTGCTTGTGATTGGTCTGTTCATATTTTCTATTTCTTCCTGATTCAGTCTTAGAAGTTGTGCATTTCTAGGAATTTGCCCATTTCTTCCAGGTTGCCCATTTTATTGACATATAGCTGTTTGTAGTAATCTCTCATGATCCTTTGTATTTCTGCAGTGTCAGTTGTTACTTCTCCTTTTTGATTTCTAATTCTATTGATTTGAGTCTTCTCCCTTTTTTTCTTGATGAGTCTGGCTAATGGTTTATCAATTTTATTTACCTTCTCAAAGAACCAGCTTTTAGTTTTATTGATCTTTGCTATCATTTCCTTCATTTCTTTTTGACTTATTAGAGATATGATCTTTATGATTTCTTTCCTTCTGCTAACTTTGGGGTTTTTTTATTCTTCTTTCTCTAATTGCTTTAGGTGTAAGTTTAGGTTGTTTATTTGTGATGTTTCTTTTTTTTTGGTAGGATTGTATTGCTATAACTTTCCTCTTAGAACTGCTTTTGCTGCAACTCATAGGTTTTGGGTTGTCATGTTTTCATTGTCATTTGTTTCTAGGTATTTTTTGATTTCCTCTTTGATTTCTCCAGTGATCTCTTGGTTATTAAGTAGTGTATTGTTTGACCTCCATGTGTTTGTAGTTTTTACAGATTTTTTTCCTCTAATTTATATCTTGTCCATAGCTTTGTGGTTGGAAAAGATATGGGATACAATTTCCATTTTCTTAAATTTACCAAGTCTTGATTTGTGACCCAAAATATGATCTATCCTGGAGAATGTTCCATGAACACTTTAGAAGAAAGTGTATTCTGTTGTTTTTGGATGAAATGTCCTATAAATATCAAGTCCATCTTGTTTAATGTATCATTTAAAACTTGTGTTTCCTTACTTATTTTCATTTTGAATTATCTGACCATTGGTGAAAGTGGGGTGTTAAAGTCCCTTACTATGATTGTGTTACTGTCAATTTCCCTTTTTATGGCTGTTAGTATTTGCCTTACAGTATTGAGGCAGAGTATTGAGGTGTTCCTATATTGGGTGCATAAATATTTACGATTGTTATATCTTATTCTTGGATTGATCCCTTGATCATTACATAGTGTCCTTCTTTGTCTCTTGTAATAGTCTTTGTTTTAAAGTCTCTTTTGTCTATGAGAATTGCTGCTCCAGCTTTCTTTTGATTTCCATTTGCATGGAATATCTTTTTCCATCCCATCACTTTCAGTCTGTATGTGTCCCTAGGTTAGAAGTGGATCTCTTGTAGACAGTATATATATGGGTCTTGTTTTTGTATCCATTCAGCCAGTCCACATCTTTTGGTTGGAGCATTTAATCCATTTACATTTAAGGTAATTATCTATATGTATGTTCCTATTAGCATTTTTAATTGTTTTGAGTTTGTTATTGTAGGTCTTTTCCTTCTCTTGTGTTTCCTGTGTAGAGAATTTCTTTTAGCATTTGTTGTAAAGCTGGTTTGATGGTGCTGAATTCTCTTAGCTTTTGCTTCTCTGTAAAGGTTTGAATTTCTCTGTCAAATCTAATGAGATCCTTGCTGGGTAGAGTAATCTTGGTTGTAGGTTTTTCCCCTTCATCACTTTAAATATGTCTTGCACTCTCTTCTGGCTTGCAGAGTTTCTGCTGAAAGATAAGCTGTTAACCTTATGGGGATTCCCTTATGTGTTATTTGTTGTTTTTCCCTTGCTGCTTTTAATATTTTTTCATTGTATTTAATTTTTGATAGTTTGGTTAATATATGTCTTGGCATGTTTCTCCTTGGATTTATCCTTAGGACTCTTTGCTTCCTGGACTTGATTAACTATTTTGTTCCCCATATTAGGGAAGTTTACAATTATAATCTCTTCAAATACTTTTTTAGTCCCTTTCTTTTTCTCTTCTTCTTCTGAGGCCCATATAATTCAAATGTTGATGCGTTTAATGTTGTCCTAGAGGTCTCTGAGACTGTCCTCAATTCTTTTCATTCTTTTTTCTTTATTCTGTTCTGCAGTAGTTATTTCCACTATTTTATCTTCCAGGGCACTTATCCGTTCTTATGCTTCAGTTAGTTATTCTGCTATTGATCCCTTCTAGAGGATTTTTAATTTCATTTATTGTGTTTTTCATCACTGTTTGTTTGCTCTTTAGTTCTTCTAGGTCCTTGTTAAACATTTCTTGTATTTATTCTATTTCCAAGATTTTGGATTGTCTCTACTATCATTAATCTGAATTCTTTTCAGGTAGACTGCCTATTTCCTCTTCATTTGTTAGGTCTGGAGGTGGGGCTTATTTGCTGCTTCACCTGCTGTGTGTTTCTCTGTCTTCTCATTTTGCTTAACTTACTGTGTTTGGGGTCTCCATTTTGCAGGCTGCAGATTCGTAGTTCCTGATGTTTTTCATGTCAGGCCTCAGTGGCTTAGATTGGTTCAGTGGGTTGTGTAGGTTTCCTGGTGGAGAGGAATAGTGCCTGTGTTCTGGTGGCTGAGGCTGGATCTTTTCTTTCTGTGGGCAGGTCCTCATCTGGTGGTGTGCTTTGGGGTATCTGTGGCCTTATTATGATTTTAGACAGACTCTCTGCTAATGGGTGGGATTGTGTTCCTGTCTTGCTAGCTGTTTGTCATGCGTGTCCAGCACTGTAGTTTGCCGGTCGTTGAGTGGAGCTGGGTCTTTGCATTGAGATGTATATCTCTGGGAGATTTTCACCATTTGATATTACATGGATCTGGGAGGTCTCTTGTGGACAAATGTCCTGAACTTTTCTCTCCTAACTCAGAGGCACAGCCCTGATGCCTGCCCTGATAACAGCACCAAAGTCCTGTTATCCACATGGCTCAGAATAAAAGGGAATATAAAAAGAAAGAAAGAAAAAAATCAGATAAATTTTAAAAAGATTATTAAATACAAAATAATTATTAAAAATAAATTTTAAAGTAATAAAAAAAAGAAAGAAGGAAAGAAAAAAGCAACCAAACCAAAAAACAAATCCACCATTGATAATAAGCACTAAAACTATACTAAAAAATCCCCCAAGAAACAAAAAATGGACAGACCAAAATCTAGGACAAATTTTAAAAGCACAGCTATACAGAGAAAAATCACACACAGAAGCATACTCATACACACTCACAAAAAGGGCAAAAAATATATATATCATGGTTCCAAAATTCCACCTCCTAAATTTGGGATGATTCGTTGTCTATTCAGGTATTCCATAGATGTGGGGTACATCAAGTTGATTTTGGAGATTTAATCCGCTGCTCCTGAGGCTGCTGGAGAAATTTCCCTTTCTCTTTGTTTGCACAGCTCCTGGGGTTCAGTTTTGGATTTGACCCTGCCTCTGTGTGTAGGTCACCTGAGGGCATCTGTTTTTTGCTCAGACAGGACAGAGTTAAGGGAGCAACTTATTCAGGGACTCTGGCTCACTCAGGCCGGGGTGAGGGAGGGGCACAGAATGAGGGGCGAGCCTGCAGTGGCAGAGCTTGGAGTGACGTTGCAACAACCTGAGGTGCTCCATGTGCTCTTCTGGGGAAGTTGTCCCTGAATCACGGGACACTGGCAGTGGCGGGCTGCACAGACTCCCGGGAGGGGAGGTGTGGATAGTGACCTGTGCTTGCACACAGGCTTCTTGGTGGCTGCAGCAGCAGCCTTAGCATCTCATGCCGGTCTCTGGGGTTCGCGCTGATAGCCGCGGCTTGCGCCCTTCTCTGGAGCTCCTCTAAGTGGTGCTCTTAATACCCTCTCCTCGCCCACCAGGAAACAAAAAGGCAAGAAAAATTCTCTTGCCTCTTCAGCCGTTTCAGACTTTTTTCCGGACTCCCTCCTGGCTAGCTGTGGTGCACAAATCGCCTGCAGGCTGTGTTAACGCAGCCAACCCCGTCCTCTTCCTGGGATCCAATCTATGAAGCCCGAGCCTCACATCCCAGCCCCCATCCATCCCAACGGGTGAGCAGACAAGTCTCTCGGGTTGAAGAGTGCTGGTCGGCACCGATCCTTTCTGCGGGAATCTCTCTGCTTTGCCCTCTGCACCTCTGTTGCTGCGTTCTCCTTCGCGGCTCCGAAGCTTCCCTCTCCACCACCCACAGCCTCCACCCGAGAATGGCCTTCCTAATGTGTGGAAACCTTTCCTCCTTCACAGCTCCCTCCCACTGGTGTAGTTCCCGTCCCTATTCCTTTGTCTCTGTTTTTTTCTTTAACCCTACCCAGGTATGTGGGGAGTTTCTTGCCTTTTGGGAGGTCTGAGGTCTTCTGCCAGCATTCAGTAGGTATACGGTAGGAGTTGTTGATGTATTTCTGATGTATTAGTGGGGAGGAAGGTGATCTCCACGTCTTACTCCCCCATAAAAATGTTATAAAGATTCTTTCATTAGCATAGAAACTAGACTACCATTAGGTAATTGTATCAATTACACTAGGCGAGGGGAGACGTGCAAGATGAGACCTGCAAATCAATTACACTAGGCAAGGGGAGACCTGCAAGATGAATGAGGAGTAAGACGTGGAGATCACCTTCCTCCACACAAATACATCAGAAATACATAAACAACTCCTACCGTATACATACTGAATGCTGGCAGAAGACCTCAGACCTCCCCAAAGAAAAGAAACTCTACACTTACCTGGGTAAGGCAAAAGAAAAAAGAAAAAACGGAGACAAAGGAATAGGGACCGGACCTGCACCAGTGGGAGGGAGCTGTGAAGGAGGAAAAGTTTCCACACGTTATGACGCCCCTTCACTGGCAAAAACGGGGGTTGGCATGGGGGACGCTTTGCAGGCATGCAGGAGAGTGCAGCAATAGGGCTGCAGAGGGCCAAGAGGAGAGATTCCCGCACAGAGGATCTGTGCCAACCAGCACTCACCAGCCTGCGAGGCTTGTCTGCTCACCTGCCAGGGTGGGCAGGGGCTGGGAGCTGGGTCTCGGGCTTTGGAGGTCAGATCTCAGGGAGAGGACTGGGGTTGGCTGCATGAAAACAGCCTGAAGGGACTAGTGTGTTACAGTTAGCAGGAAGGGAGTACAGGAAAATGTCTGGACCTGCCAAAGAGGCAAGAGACCATTGTTTCGGGATGTGTGAGGAGAGGGGATTCAGAGCACTGCCTAAATGAGCTCCAAATACTGGCACAAGCCCTGGCCATCAGTGCGGAGACCAGAGACAGGCCTGTGACATTAAGGCTGCTGCAGCCGCCAAGAAACCTGTGAGCAAGCATGTGTCACTATCCACACGTCCCCTCCCGGGAGCCTGTACAGCCCACCACTGCCAGGGCCCCTTGATCCAGGGACAACTTCCCCACAAGAACGCACAGCATGGCTCAGGCTGGTGCAACGTCACACCAGCCTCTGTTGCTGCAGGCTCACCCCACATTCCGTACCCCTCCCTTGCCACGGCCTGAGTGAGCCAGAGGCACCTAAGCAGCTGCTACTTTAACCCTGTCCTGTCTGGGCAGGGAATAGACACCCTCAGGTGACCTACATGCAGAGGCGAGGCCAAAACCAAAGCTGAACCCCAGGAGCTGTGCGAACAAAGAAAAGAAAGGAAAATTTCTCCCAGCAGCCTCAGAAGCCTCAGATTAAATCTCCACAATCAACTTGATGTACCCAGTATCTCTGGAATACTTGAATAGACAACAAATTATCCAAAAATTGAGGCAATGGACTTTGGGAGCAACTGTAGACTTGGAGTTTGCTTTCTGCATCTAATTTGTTTCAGGTTTTATGATTATCTTAGTTTAGCATTTAGAGTTTATTATCACTGGTAGATATGTTTATTGTTTTGGTTGCTGTTTTCTTTTTTTTAATATATAGATATATAATTTTTTCCCTTTTTCTCTTTTTTTGAGTATTTCTGTGCATGCTTCTTTGAGTGATTTTGTCTGTATAGCTTTGCTTTTACTATTTGGCTGAGGATCCTGCCTGTCTGTTTTTTTTTTTTTTAGTATAGTTTTAGTGCTTGTTATCATTGGTGGATATGGTTTTTAGTTTAGTTGCTCTCTTCTTTCTTCTTCTTCTTTTATTTTTTCCTTTTTCTTTTTAGTTTTTAATGTTTTACTTTTAATTTTTTTGTTTTAATAACTTTGTTATATATTTTCTTTCTTTCTTCCTCTTTTTCTCCCTTATCTTCTGAGCCATGTGGCTGACAGGGTCTTCGTGCTCTGGCTGGGTGTCAGGCATATGCCTCTGAGATGAGGGAGCTGAGTTCAGGACACTGGTTCACCAGAGACCTCCCAGCTTCACGTAATATCAAGGGGCAAAAGCTCTTGCAGAGAACTCCATTTCAAAACTAACACCCAGCTCCACTCAATGAGCAGCAAGCTCCAGTGCTTGACCACTATGCCAAACAACTAGCAAGACAGGAACACAACCCCACCCATTAGCAGAGAGGCTTCCTAAAATCATAATAATGTAACAGACATACCAAAACACACCACTGGATGCGTTCCTGCCCACCAAAAGACAAAATCTAGCCTCATCCACCAGAACAAAGGTACAAGTCCCCTCCACCAGGACACCTACACAACCCACTAAACCAACCTTAGCCACTGGGAGCAGACAACAAAAACAACGGGAACTACGAACGGGCAGCCTGTGAAAGGAAACCACAAAAACAGTAAGCTAAGCAAAATAAGAAGACAGAGAAGCACACAGCAGATGAAGCAGCACGGTAAAAACCCACCAAAGAAATGAGGAGTAAATAGCAGTCAAACTGAAAAAGAATTCAGAGGAATGATATTAAAGATGATTCAAAATCTTGAAAATAGAATGGAGAAAATACAAGAAACCATTAACAAGAACCTAGAAATACTAAAGAGCAAACAAACAATGATGAACAACAAAATAAATGAAATTAAAAATTCTCTTGAAGGGATCAATAGCAGAATAAGTGAGGCAGAAGAACGGATAAGTGACCGGGAAGATAAAATAGTGGAAATAACTACTGCAGAGCAGATTAAAGAGAAAAGAATGAAAACAATTGAACACAGTGTCAGAGACCTCTGGGACAGCATTAAACACAACAACATTCAAATTATAGAGGTCCAAGAAGAAGAAGAGAAAAAGAAAGTGACTGAGAAAAATTTGAAGGGATTATAGGTGAACATTTCCCTAATATGGGGAAGGAAATAGTCAAGTCCAGGAAGGGCAGAGAGTCCCATATAGGATAAATCCAAGGAGAAATATGCCAAGACACATATTAATCAAACTATTCAAAATGAAATACAAAGAAAAAATACAAAAAGCAGCAAGTGCAAAACAACAAATAACATACAAGGCAATCCCCATAAGGTTAACAACTGATGGTTCAGCAGAAACTCTGCAAGCCAAAAGGGACTGGCATTACATCTTTAAAGTGATGAAAGGGAAAAACTTACAGCCAAGGTTACTCAACCCAGCAAGGATCTGACTCAGCTTCAAAGAAGTAATTAAAAACTTTACAGACAAGCAGAAGCTAAGAGAATTCAGCACCACCAAACCAGCTTTATAACAAATGCTAAAGGATCTTACCTAGGCAGGAATAGCAAGAGAAGGAAATGACCTACAATAACAAACACAAAACAATTAAGGAAAAGGTAATAGGAACATACACATCTATAACTACCTTAAATGTAAATGGGTTAAATGCTCCAACCAAAAGACATAGACTTGGTGAATGGATACAAAACTAAGACCTGTATATATGCTGTCTACAAGAGACTAATTCAGGCCTAGGGACACATACAGACTGAAACTGAGGGGATAGAAAGAAATATTCCATGCAAATGGAAATCAAAAGAAAGCTGGAGTAGCAGTGCTCATATCAGAGAAAATAGACTTCAAAATAAAGACTATTACAAGACACAAAGAACACTGCAAAATTATCAAGGGATCAATCCAAGAAGAAGATATAACAGTTGTAAATGTTTATGCACCCAACATAGGAGCACCACAAAACATAAGGCAAATGGTAACAGCCATCCATAAAAGGGGAAATTGAAAGTAACACAATCATAGGAGGGGACTTTAACACCCCAGTTTTCACCAATGGACAGATCATACAAAATGAAAATAAATAAGGAAACCAAGCTTTAATGATACATTAAACAACATGGACTTAATTTATATTTATAGGACACTCCATCCCAAAACAAGATAATACACTTTCTTCTCAAGTGCTCATGGAACATTCTCCAGAATAGATCATATCTTGGGTCACAAAACAAGCCTTGGCAAATTTCAGAAAATTGAAATCATATCAAATATCCTTTCCAACCACAAAGCTATGAGATTAAATATCAATTACAGGAAAAAATCTGTAAGTAATACAAATGCATGGAGACTAAATAATACACTATTAAATAACCAAGAAATCACTGAAGAAATCAAAGAGGAAATCAAAAAATACATAGAAACAAAGGACAATGAAAACAAGGCGACCCAAAACCTATGGCATGCAGCAAAAACTGTTCTAAGAGGGAAGTTTATAGCAATATAATTCCAGCTCCATAAATAAGAAACATCACAAATAAACAACCTAACCTTACATCTAAAGCAATTGGAGAAAGAAGAACAAAAAAACCAAAGTTAGCAGAAGGAAAGAAATCATAAAGATCAGATCAGAAATAAATGCAAAAGAAATGAAGGAAACAATAGCAAAGATCAATAAAACTAAAAGATGGTTCTTTGAGAAGGTAAATAAAATTGATAAACCATTACCCAGACTCATCAGGAAAAAAAGGGAGAAGACTCAAATCAATAGCATTAGAAATGAAAAAGGAGAAGTAACAACTGACACTGAAGAAACTCAAAGGATCATGAGACAGTACAACAAGCAAATATATGTCAAGAAAATGGAAACCCTAGAAGGAATGGACAAATTCTTAGAAAAGTACAACCTTCCGAGACTGAATGAGGAAGATAAAGAAAATATAAACTGACCAATCACAAGAACTGAAATTGAGTCTGTGATTAAAAACCTACCAACAAACAAAAGCCCAGGACCAATGGCTTCACAGTCAAATTCTATCAAATATTTAGAGAAGAGCTAACACCTATCCTCTTCAAATTCTTCTAAAGTATATCAGAGGGAGGAACACTCCCAAACTCATTCTATGAGGCCACCATCACCCTGATACCAAAACCAGACAAAGATGTCACAAAGAAAGAAAACAACAGGCCAATACCACTGATAAACATAGATGCAAAAATCCTCAACATAATACTAGCAAACAGAATCCCACAGCACATTAAAAGGATTATACACCATGATCAAGTGGGGTTTCCCCCAGGAATATAAGGACTCTTCAGTATATGCATATCAATCAATGTGATAAACCATATTAACAAACTGAAAGAGAAAAAAACATATGAGCATCTCAAGAGATGTTTTTGATAAAATTCAACATTTATTTATGATAAAAATCCTCCAGAAAGTAGGCATAGAGGGAAATTTCCTCAACATAATAAAGACCATATATGAAAAACCCACAGCCAAGATTGTTCTCAATGCTGTAACATTTCCTCTAAGATCTGGAACAAGACAAAGTTTTCCACTCTCACAACTATTATTCAACACAGTTTTGGAAGTTTTAGCCACAGCAATCAAAAATGAAAAAGAAATAAGAGGAATCCAAATCAGAAAAAAAGAAGTAATGCTCTCATTGTCTGCAGATGACATGAAACTATACATAGAGAATCCTAAAGATGCTACCAGAAAACTACTAGAGCTAATCAATGAATTTGGTAAAATTGCAGGATACAAAATTAATGCACAGAAATCTCTTTCATTTCTATATACTAATGATGAAAAATCTGAAAGAGTAATTAAGGAAACACTCCCATTTACCATTGCACAAAAAGAATAAAATACCTAGGAATAAACCTACCAAAGGAGAGAAAAGACCTGCATGCAAAAATGTATAAGACACTGATGAAAGAAATGAAAGGTGATACAAACAGCTGGAGAGATATACAATACTCTTGGATTGGAAGATTCAATATCGTGAAAATGACTACACTACCCAAAGGAATCTATAGTTTCAATGCAGTCACTATCAAACTACCAATGGCATTTTTCATAGAACTAAAACAAAATACTTCACAATTTGTATGGAAGCAAGAAAGACCCCGAATAGCCTAAGCAATCTTGAGAAAGAAAAACGGAGCTGGAGGAATCAGGCTCCCTGACTTCAGACTATACTACAAAGCTACAGTAATCAAGGCAGTATGGTACTGGAACAAAACCAGAAACATAGATCAATGGAACAAGATAGAAAGCCCAGAGATAAACCCATGCACATATGGTCACCTTAGTTTTGATAAAGGACAGAAGAATATGCAATGGAGAAAAGACTGTCTCTTCAATAAGTTTTGCTAGGAAAACTGGACAGCTATATGTAAAAGAATGAATTTAGAACACTCCCTAACACCATACACAAAAATAAGCTCAAAATGGATTAAAGACCTAAATGTAAGGCCAGACACTATCCAACTCTTAGAGGAAAACATAGGCAGAACACTCTATGACATAAATCACAGCAAGATCCTTTTTGACCCACCTCCTAGAGAAATGGAAATAAAAACAAAAATAAACAAATGGGACCCAATGAAACATAAAAGCTTTTGCACAGCAAAGGAAACCATAAACGAGATGAAAAGACAACCCTCAGAATGGGAGGAAATATCTGCAAATGAAGCAACTGACAAAGGATTAATCTCCAAAATTTACAAGCAGCTCATGCAGCTCAATATCAAAAAAACAAAAAACCCATTTCAGAAATGGGCAGAAGACCTAAATAGACATTTCTCCAAAGAAGATATACAGATTGCCAGCAAACACATGAAAGAATGCTCAACATCATTAATCATTAGAAAAATGCAAATCAAAACTACAATGAGATATCATCTCATACTGGTCAGAATGGCCATCATCAAAAAATCTACAAACAATAAATGCTGGAGAGGGTGCGGAGAAAAGGGAACCCTTTTTCACTGTTGGTGGGAATGTAAATTGATACAGCCATTATAGAGAACAATATGAATGATCCTTAAATTCTAATAGTAGAACTACCATATGACCCAGCAATCCCACTACTGGGCATATACCCTGAGAAAACCATAATTCAAAAAGAGTCAGGTACCACAATGTTCATTGCAGTTCTGTTTACAATACCCAGCACTTGGAAGCAACCTAAGTGTCCATCGACAGATGAACTGATAAATTAGATGTGGCACATATATACAATGGAATATTACTGAGCCATAAAAAGAAATGAAATTGAGTTATTTGGGTGAGGTGGATGGACATAGAGTCTGTCATACAGAGTGAAGTAAGTCAGAAAGTAAAAAACAAATACCATATGCTAACACATTTATGTGGGATCTTAAAAGAGAAAAAAATGGTCATGAAGAACCTAGGGGCAGGACAGGAATAAAGATGCAGACCTACTAGAGAATGGACTTGAGGACACAGGGAGGGGGAAGGGTAAGCTGGGATAAAGTGAGAGAGTGGCATGGACATATGTACACTATCAAATGTAAAAACGATAGCTAGTGGGAAGCAGTCGCATAGCACAGGGAGATCAGCTTGGTGCTTTGTGACCACCTAGAGAGGTGGGATAGGGAGGGTGGGAGGGAAGAAGATGCAAGAGGGAAGAGATATGGGGATATATGTATACGTATAGCTGATTCACTTTGTTATAAAGCAGAAACTAACATGCCATTGTATAGCAATTATATGCCAATAAAGATGTTAAAAAAGTAAATAAATAAAAAATAAAATGCTTCATAAACACAAATAAACCAATGTCAGGTGTAATTGCCTTAATGTGGTCTCCCTTGCCATGGTAGCAGGAACCATGCTTTTAATTTTCTTTTCTCTGTCTCTCCTGCCCCTCTCTCCACCCACATATTCTGGTACAATTGAAATACAAACTATATTTTAGGTAGTTTTTCTTAAAAGTACAGAATTTACATCTTACTGAATACAGGTAATTTTAAAATCATAGTGGTAACCAAGTAAAATTTGGAGAAATGATTAATTTTGGAGTATTTGGTTGATGATCTTGTCTCATGATATATAGATGTAACATGAATTTACTAAGCATTTGAGCAATTATTGAACCATATATGGAGAGTAAATAGAATTACAAGTGTCTATTTTTCTAGTGATAGCCAAAAAACTGCACTACCTTCACTGCTTCTTTTTGTCACCAGTTGTTATTAGGAAAGAAAAGGAAGAAAGGAAAGAAGGAACAAAGGAAGGAAGGAAGAAAGGAATGCAAAATGAAATCTGTTCCTTATCTGACCAGCCAATGATGTGTGATCTATGATGGCAACATAAGCCTAGCTCCCGAATGAGCCACTGGTCTTTGCGGAAGGACACAGGCCCCTCAAATCCAAGCTCAATTAGGAGAGTCGGTACTTGGGATGTTTTTCAACTGATACTGCAGTGGTTGTCCATTGCTCCACAAAGCTTAAACCTTAGGTATAGAGGTTTGGGAGAATTTTCAGTATTGGACAGAACTTGTGTGTGTCTATGTCCATGTCCATGGTTCTTTAGGTCCTTTTTTGAATCTAAGTGAACAAATTTACTTTAAGAGAAATTAATTTCACATGCTCACTTGTTTGTGCTTGCAGCTGCTCACTGGTAAGAAACACTCTGGCACATCATTGTCCTAGAATGACAAAGTCGAGGTCATTGACCCCTCTGATCCACATCCCCTCCAGCTTTGCAATTTAGGGATGTCAAGGAAGGCATCCCCTTTGGTATTTAATTAAATACAAAAGAGTTGATAATTCTCTAATTCTAGAACAATGACTGTTTATTCTTCCTATATTTATCTAAAAAGCATACATAAATAACTGTTTCAGACATTTAAATTCTGTTTCTTTAGATTAAGAAATCGAACAAATCTGCCTTGATAAATCTAATTGTTTACACATACTGATGGGAATGCTTACCTCCATTTTACAGAGGAAAAAAAAAACTGAAAAGATTAAGTTACTTACTCAACATTAGTTAACTATGATGGAAAATAGTACTATCTCACACCAAAATATTAATTTCTTATACTATTGCATACATTAAAAAAGTCAAGAGATACTAATACGCATTCCAAATACTTTAATATGTAGAGTTGGTTGTCAATATTAGTGTAATTGAAGTTTGAGTCGTCATTTTATGATTCTCTAATAAGAAGCATTTACATTTTTTCATGAGTTTAAGATGTCCACTGAATAAGATCATAATTCATATTTATTGGAAAAAGACAGGAATGTTTTAACTTCTCTGCCTACAAATTGCTTTTTGAAAGATAACTACTCTTCACTCACAAGACAAACTAGACGCGAAGAAAAAATAATATTTGGATGCTTTGTATCTAACATTTCATTTCCTCTTGGCAGCTCTTGGAATTCTGTCATTAGGCTGTCATCATATTGTGCTTATTTCATCCTGATATCAAGATACATGTTTATATAAAGAAAACCAGAGAACTATTTAGCTGAATAAGAATGCCTTCAAAATTAAAAGTAAAATTAAGGTTTATTTTTTAACTACTAAACACACAGCAGTTAATCAATAAAATTTCTTTGAATAAATAGATTAACAAATGAATTTAAGAATTAAAGTGTTGTTCTAATCTTTTTACGTAGGAAGGGAAATAATTTATCTGAAGTCAATAAGAAACACAATTTCCACCTTAAATTTTTAGAAGAATGTGATTAAGGAGGGAAGGGAGGGAGGGAAGGGAGGGAGGAAAGGAGGGAGGGAGATAGGAAGATAAAGGGTCACTCTTCCAACTATCACTCTACCTGCACACCCATTCTCAGTGGGGCATTGATGGTAAAGGAGGGGATATGGATTGTCATCCCTTGTAATGGACAGTGTGACAGAAAAGTGGCACCTTAATTGTCCACTGTCATGTGTTGCTGAGATTCCCCCTCAGGATCAAGGCACTTATTCTTCAGCTTCCAGAGGTGTTGGCCATTGAGACCAGACAGCTGACTCTCTTTCCAGAAATTTCCCTCATATAAAAGAGCTGCTTCACCCCAAAGTATGCCCTTTTCTTGGGGGCAACCTGCCTACTGGTACAATATTCCATGTTTATTTCCTTGACCTTCTATATCTCTTTCACTCTCATGCTCTCTCCCTTTCTCTCTCTCTTTCTCTAAATGCACACACACACACACACACACACACACACACGCAGATGTTACCATCTAATAATAAATTATTGGAAAACCCAAATATCAAGTGAAGAAATATCAATATTTAAATAAGTTCTAGCTTATGAATATATTTAATTCAACATTTTTTTTTTCTTTTAGGCACTAAACCTGCTACCATTTCCATTTTACTTTCTTTTCTCTCAGCTTTGGAGATTGAGTTAATCATAAGCTTCAGTCACTACAGACTAATGTCATCAAGTATTGTACCAGTTAACATAAAGTCAAGAAAAGAGAAACCATTCTAGATGTTTTACAGAGCGATTTAATACAGGGGTTTGGTTGCAAATTTGTTGGGAGGACTTTGATAAATGAAGGTTCAAAAGGGCTTGGAGAAACAACAGAAGTTGCTAATGCCCCTGGAGGGAAGTCTGGGAGCCAGATCCTGCTCTTGTGCTGTTGGAAATACTGTTACAGTTGGTTTTGGTCACCATGACCTTTCCTTTCTTCCTAATAGACAACCACTACAATGTGGCTGATCTATATTCTTGAATACATGTATGTCCTTGTAAAATAAGCATTGTGCGTCTTTAATTTGCATGCACTAAAGTTGTATTTCATTTATGTTCTTACTTCATAGTTTTCAGTATTTATTTCTATAGTCCCTCTTCTTTCTTGATGTATAGCTAGTTCCTGACTTGTAACTAATTCATAGGATTCCATGGTGTGCATTTGTATATTTTATTTATCCACCTCCTTAGTCATATATAACTAGGTCTCTTCCAATCTCCTGCTGGCTCCAAAAATACTGCAACAAATATGTGCATAGGCACCTCCTCTGGGATGACTAACAAGGCAAGGGATCACTGAGCCATGGATGATAAATATAACTAACCTAACAAAGAACTGCCAGAATATATCCCCAAATAGCCATAACAGCTTCACTCCTTAATAGTGCAGGAGGATCCCCCTCTCCACATCATTAAACGATGGTGATATCCAAATTTCTAATTTTGCCAATCTCTTTCATGGAATGTTTTATTTCATAATAGTTTTAATTTGTATTACTCTAGTGAACTTGAACATCTCTTCTTACATTTGTTAACCATTTGAATTTACTCTCCATGAAGAACGTGTTCACACCCATGTCCATTTTGCTATTGGATTTCTCATCTTTCCCTGGTTGATTTTCAGAACTATTTTATAATTTCCTTATTTTCATATACTCATTCATTAATTCATTCACTAATTAGATTTTTAATGACACTTACCATGTTGCAGGCATTGATTTTAAACACTTAGAATATACTAGTGAGCAACAGATTGATGACAAAAAAAATATCCTAACCTGAAGCTTATGTTCTAGTTGGCAGTAGAGGAGGATGGTAGTGAGTAGAAAACAATAAAGAAGACAATAATGAATGAGAGAATTAAATAGTATGTTAGAAGGTGATAAGTAGAGAAAAAAGAAGAAAAGTAGAACAGGATAAAGATATTGGGAGAAGGGTGATTAGCATAGAACTCTTCCAGCAGGTGACATTTAAGTAAGGACTTGAAAAAGTCATGGCTATTATCTGGCAAGATATCTGGAGGAAACATTCCAGGGAGAAGGTAACCAGAAACTTAAGATGGGCTCATAATGCCAACTGTTTGAGGAAGAGCATGAAAGCTAGAGAAGAGACAAATGATAGTAGGAGGTCTGGTAAGAGAAGTGACACAACTTTTATTCTGAGTGAGATGGGATAGCAGTGGCAATTGTTAGTTAAAGAATGGCATGCTCTGGCTTATGATTTTTAAAAAGTCATTCTGGTTGCTCTGTTGAATAGAGACAGTAGGCAGGCAGGTGTAGAAGCAGGGAGACCATTCAAGAAGCTATGTAACATCCAGGCAAGAGAGGATACGGCTTGAACTTGATGTTAGCAGAAGAGATGGTGAGAAGTGGTGAGATTCCTTATATAATTTGAAGGTAGAGCCAAAGGATATCAATTTCTTGTGGGTTTTCATTGTTGTATATAATATCTACAAACCTGCCATCTGACTCTTTTGTTTATTCATAGTATTCTTTATTCAATAGAAGTCCTTAATTTCAATGTAATCAAGTCTATCTAATTTTCACATCATAGACTGTGCTGTTTATGTCAAGTTTAAGCAGTTCCTTCCAGTACCGATCTCTTATATTTCTTTGTATTAACCTCAGAGTTTGACATCTTATAGTTTGGTCTTTAATCTTTTAGTCATTTATCTTTGTAAAATATAAGGTAGGAATCCAGCTTTATTTTTTGTCTCCAGATAGTAAATCAGTTTTTCCAAAAGCAGCCCTTATTTTCCACTGATTTGTGGTATGACCTATATCATATACATGTCCCCATAAATACATGGATCTTAGTAAGGTATAATTGTCCACTATTTTTCATAATATAATAATTGGAATTACTTACACATTAACTAAAATTTTTTAAACTTTTATACAAAAAAGTGTAAATACTATAAAATTGATTTAAACTTCTAGCACCATTAGGACCAAAAAATCCCAACCAATGTCTTCTATGGAGGTCAAAATGTTTGAGTTAACCCATGTCTTTTTTTTTTTCATTATTTAGTAATAACTTTATTTTATTTTATTTTTTTAACATCTTTATTGGAGTATAATTGCTTTACAATGGTGTGTTAATTTCTGCTTTATAACAAAGTGAATCAGTTATACATATACATATGTTCCCATATCTCTTCCCTCTTGCGTCTCCCTCCCTCCCACCCTCCCTATCCCACCCTTCTAGGTGGTCACAAAGCATGGAACCCATGTCTTTTAAATGCTCTGATAAATAACCTGAGTCAGAAGTCTGTCTCTTGGAGGACTTGTATAAAAGAATTTGCACCATTCAGTTTTTACAAGTAAGGTTAATAATATGCTTTTTTTTTCTTAAGAAAGAGAACATATTAGAGGCTTAATTTTAAAATCAATAGTTTCACCAAATTTACATAATCAGTGACTAGATAAACCCGTGTCAAATTTTGGCTTCAACTCTTACTATCTGGGTAAATTTCTGAGGTTTTGTTATCTTCAGTTGTCTTCCTGTGCAAAGGAAATAAAAATGCCCATGGCTCAATTTTGATATGAGGGTTAAGACAACAATGAGTGGAAGGTGTAATTGATTAATTTGTCAAAATTAGCAACAGTGATTTAGGGGTAACTCAGTTCTAGGACAAGCAGTCTGTTTTATCTTTCCTCTGTTAGTTATCCTCTGTGTAAGAGCTCCACTGTGAAACAATTCACAGTAGACCAGTCTGTAAATGACAAAGACAGACGTCTCAATAGCAGCTTTTCTCTTTAAGAAGAGGGCACGATCTCCTGCTAGGCATTGAGGAAGAAGATATTATTTGACTGACTTCCTTACTGTTTTTGGCAGTATTACAAAATGATATTATCATATGAAAAACGTTGCATAAGTGTTTCCTTTAAGGTACCCAGTAAAATTTGGTGTTCAACATCACACATTTGTAAAAAGTATGTTTACAAATATTCCTATTACAGTGTTTTAGTTTTGCTTTTGTTTTAAGAAAACTCCTTAGGTGCTGAAGAAAGAAGAATGAAATTATTCATCATCTTTTGTTCTTGTTTCCAGAAATCTGTATTTAATTGTTCAGTGGATGATCAATAAATGTGTATTTACCAAATTTCTATGTACCCTAAGTTGTAGTGGCTAGAACAATCCCCCACATATAATTGTTAAATAGCTTTTCTTCAATGTTGATTACAATGGTAAGTGTACTCTAATCTTTTTATTTTTTTCCATATACAACTTCATTGTATTTCTACTGTGGTTTTCTGGGAATCTATTTAATGCTAACACTGAGCAGACGTTTGGAGACTAGGTTGATGGCTTAACAGCTCCTGACATAAGCATGACCTTCATAAAATTAAAGCATGGGTTGTCTAATATGGTATAAGTGGCCTTTTATTTAAATCTGAGTTGGAGGTACGGAGTCAATAATCACTGAGTATGAACCAAGTGTAATAACCCAAAGATGATGAGAAGGTATTTACCCTTTATCAGAATAAGGTTAAAATGGCTGTCAAGGTGATAGACGCTGATCAGTGAAACCTGAACAATTATGCCCAATAATCATTAAATGGAGGCAGGGAACTAGACTCCTGGGAAAGCATGAGACTTTGGCAAAACAAGATGTGTTTTTATTAAGAGAATCATAGAATTTGGAGCTGAAAGTAGTACAGAATTCAAAATAAAGTCAAATTTCTAGGTGCTGCCCTGTATCATTTTAGAGGAAATGTTTAACTATGATACTTTTATAAAACTTGCTACAGAAAAAGTATGTACATTAGGAATGCTAATAATTTCATAGTCCTCTGGAGTGGAGTGAATGCATATTATTTTTAAAATACTTTATAAGCACAGTATTGACTCTGCATTTCATGGTATATTCTTTTTCATAAGTGGATCTTTACAACATATGATCTAACTAGAGGAAAGTCATAATTGTTATTTATATACTTGAGGTAGGGTAGAAGATGAAAAGCAAAGGACCACATCAGAGTAAAATATGCTATTATTAATTTTCCTATAAGTGACCCTTATGATTGCACAATAGGATTAAAAAAAAATCCTGCTGCTATATGCACTCATCATCAAAGATGTGGTATAGAAATCGTTTGACCTGAATACAATATTTTGTATAATAGAATAAATGGAATATTCAGTAACATGAAATATTTCTCTTTGTACAAAGTTAGTTTGGAAAGAAAGTGTTCCTTCAAGTGATTAGACTGAATTACCTCTTGGAATCTCTCATATTAAAGTAGAAGGTAATTTTCATTCAAGTATCCATTGATAGATGTCTGGGATTATATCATTTTACATCACAGATTACCTGAAATTTGATCTTTCTGGGAAAAATACATTGGAAAATAAAAGAGAAATTATTCTGCTATTATGTACTGTGTACTTATCTCTTCCTTACATGGATTTGAAAAAAATATTTTTCTCAATCTGTGTCAATCTTTGTAGCCATGTTAGAAAAGAAAACAGTTGAATGGATGAACATAGAAATATAAAAATCATTAGCTAATCTTTGGCAGAAATGAAGTCTTTTAATAAGTTATTATGAGCGTTTTTGTAGAGGAACAAAAACAGTATTTTACTAGTGAAATATGTAGCAAATAGAATTAATCTCTTTTTGCCTTTATGTATTAGTTCCTCACATACAAAGAATATTTTTATACATTACAAGCTGTCATTAAGTACTTCTGATTGATGAAACAAAATATATTCACATTCAGTAAATATTTTGTGTCTCTGTAAAATCTGGAGGTTTTATAATTTTATGTTGCAGCATCACACCTGATTACTTTCTTTCCTTTTTTTTTCATGTTAAAACAATTTATTAAACTAGGAAGGAAGGAGAAGTTGGTAATTGAAATGACAATAAACAGTACCATTTACAGGAGGATCACAAACCTCAAAATGCTTAGGGACAGATTTAGCAAATTAGACACAACACCTGAACAGTGAAAACTATACAATGTTTCAGAGAGAAATGAAGGAGACCTAAATAAATGGAACAAAATATTGTGTTCCTGCACTGGAAGATATTGTTTTCATATCAGTTCTTTCCCAATTGATCTATAGAATCAATACCCTCTCAATAAAAATTCCAGCAGAAGAAGATGATAGAGTAATCAGGTATGTTGCATTATACCTGATTACTTTCTATAGAGTATTTTATTCCTTCTCCAACCTCTATACCCATCATAGTCATCTGATGACTATCATCATCATCTTCTCTCAGCTCCCTAAATGGCCTCTCAGTATCCATGCTTTCTCCACAAGGTAACAACAGCAGTCCCTCTAAAATGTCAAATATGATTGTTATTACCCTTGCTCAAACTTCAAAATCTTATTGTTTTTAGGAAACAATCCCAAGTACTTAATGTTCTATAGAACAAGGCTCAACATGTCGAAGTCTTTGTCTTTCTAGGCACCAGCCTCAGGGCCTTTACACATGCTTCCCCTCCACTCAATAAGGATAGTTTTCCGCTCCTTATCTAAAATGCTGTTTTCACCCTCATACCCATTTTTTTCAGAGCATTAAATATAATTTCTTGAGGGAAGTCACTACTTACTCCCTAGCCTAGACTGGGCACCCTTGTATGACACACTCCCTGCACACTGCACCTTTCCTTCACTGAACTTAGCACAACTTAAATTATTAAAATATTGCATAATTATTGTTGGATACTTTATTAGTAGGCCATAACGTGGATGACAACAGGGCTTTGTTCTGTCCATTATTGTGTACAGAGTACCTAACATATAGGAGTCTCCCAAAGAATACTACTTGAATTAGTAAATCTTTCCTCTCAATGCTGCTGAAGCTTAGTATTAGTTATCAATTGCTGCTTAAAAATTACCCTGAAAGATAGTATCTTAAGACAAGAAACATTTATTATCTCATAGTTTCTGTAGGTCAGGAATTCAAACACACCTCTGACCTCTGGCTCAAGAGTCTCTCACGAAGTTGTGGTCAGAGTATACACCAGGACTGCAGGCATCTCAGGTCTTCACTGTGAAAGAACACATTTCCCAAGTTCATAGATATATTTGTTGACATTTGGTTCCTCACGACTGAGGTGCTAAGCTCGTTGCTGGCTGTTAGCCAGAAGCTGACCTCAGCTCTTTGCCACATGGGCATATGCATATGGTACCTCATAACACTGCAATCTGCTCTAGCAGTATGAGCAAGGGAGAAGAGCCTCAGGACATTCCAGCAACATGGAAGTCATTCTTTTATATGTAGTTCTAGGAAGTGATGTCCCATCACTTTTGCTCTATGCTTTTGGCTAGAAGCATGTCACTAGATCCAACCCACACTCAAGGGGAAGGAATTACACAGTGGTCATTTCAAGAAGGAATCCCAATTACAACATTGCATCATTCCAAGAGGGAAAAATCTTAGAAGCTGCTTACCACAGGTCACCCCATCTTGTGAGAATTTTCTCATTTAGCACTTGACTCTCCAGTCATCATTCCTTTTAAAGATCTTATTATCGCACACTTTATACTAGAATTATTACAAACATACAGTCTGTCATACTAAAATCCAAATTTCCTGCAGGCAATACTTGATCCTCAGAGCAACTAGCACCATTCCATGAACATAGAAGGTATTCAGCAACTATTTACTGAATGAGTGAATGAATGAATACATAGAAATGAAATAATTTTTTCCTATTTTTTAAAAAAGGAGCAACATAGAAAATCCCTTTTCCATTCTTTTTTAACATTTAAAATACTTTTATTTCTTAACATGAAGATTATGAAGTTGTTAACCCCTCTTACATCCAACTGCATATATACACTGTGAATGTATGCCAGGCAATCACCTGTTCTAAAGATTTGGGGGGAAGAGAATGAGTTTCATCTTAGGATAAGATTCAGATTTCATCCATTTTGTAAAAGAACATAAATATTTCATTTTTAGACTTTTTATACAAATTCCTCACAGAATGAGACTTCTTGGAATGAAGATTTGTTTACAGTGTTGATAATCATGCCAGTAAACTGTACTTTCAGGTTGAGAAACAGAGAGCAATATATGTGAAGCCACAAGATTACTCCATAACTGTTTTTTAAAAATTTAATCAGTCCAGCAAATTCTCAGATCTATTCCTCTCAGGGAAAAAAATGCTCAAATTTTACAAAACAATTGCCAATTCTTAAAAGGCTAAATTAGCATTAATGAAGAAAACAGTGGAGAAGGAAGGACAACTGCCACGTGGAGAAGAGAGATGTGGAAGCATCTTCCACAGTTTCTGCTCCTGCCTTCTGAGAGCAAATACCACATTAGTTGGTGATGAAGATATGCCTTAGCCTACGGAACTCAAATACTGGCAGATCATTTTTATAAACACTGAATACTGCTCTAAAGAAAGAACCAAAGCAGTTGGCATGTTATTAGCTGACTTAAAGCAAAATACGTGCATATCAATTTATATTGTATTCCAATGATTCTGTATTCCAATGATTTTGTTCTCTACATGAGAACAAAAATAAGTCTATAGAAACAGTACTGTATTCTGGAAAGGTTCCCAGAACCTTGCATACCTGATATTAACTTGTTTAGTGACACCGAGAGAATGATAACAATAATGAACAGAGTACCTGACAATTATTACATGTGAAACAATAATATTGTTTTGAAAATAACTATTTTATACTTTCTAACCCTGCTCAAATATTAAAAATAGTCTAATACTCCTATTGCATTATTTTTCAAAACCATTCATTCAAATACTTTTTGATGAATAGCTACTGTGTCATAGGTCAAGTTCATGGCACACATGGTTCTGTGTTCCAGGCAACTAGTCTTACTATCAAATGTCATATTTTTCTTTAACTTCTTTTCAAATATACCAAAGTGTATTATCTAGTGTAGTAACCCTGGTGGGATACTAAATAAAGTAAATTAGTATACTAATTTTTTTAGTGTAGTATATACTTGGATTTTGGATAATTTATATTTTTATGATATGATTTTAAACAAGAATGTGTTATATATTTCTATTTGCTCTTATCTAGATGTGTGTCTTTCAATCCCTACAGTTTTACATGCATAGATTTTATATCTTTCTTGTTAACTTTTGCCAAGGAGCTTTTGTTGTTTTTGTTGTTGCTATTATACATAGAATACATTCCACATTTCAATTTTTAGTGTTTACTACTTAAGATAACAGCTTAATATTTTAGTATTGCTCTATATTCAGTCACTTTAGTAAATTTTGTTAGGTTTCTTATTTCCCCAGATTGTTTTAGGCTTCCTTAAAGTATAATGTTATTCATCAGAAATAGACTGTCTATAGTTTTTACTTATTTTATTTTAAAATATACAATGCCTTTAGTAATATTGGATATTTTGAATCTTATATGTTAATATAAATTTATATTTTATTATGCAAATCTTTTATTTGTTTTTTTATTGCTATAAAAACAATTGTGGCAATAGTGAGGGTTCTGATCTATTCTTTTTTTTTTTATTATTTATTTTTATTTATTTATTTATTTTTTTACGCGGGTCTCTCACTGTTGTGGCCTCTCCCGTTGCGGAGCACAGGCTCCGGACGCGCAGGCTCAGCGGCCATGGCTCACGGGCCCAGCCGCTCCTCGGCATGTGGGATCCTCCCGGACCGGGGCACGAACCCGTGTCCCCTGCATCGGCAGGCGGACTCTCAACCACTGTGCCACCAGGGAAGCCCTGATCTATTCTTGATATTAATTTAAATGAATTTAAATGATTATTTTTTGTTATTTTTTTTTTTGCAGTACGCGGGCCTCTCACTGCTGTGGCCTCTCCTGTTGCGGAGCACAGGCTCCGGATGTGCAGGCTCAGTGGCCATGGCTCACGGGCCCAGCCGCTCCTCGGCATGTGGGATCCTCCCGGGCCGGGGCACGAACCCGTGTCCCCTGCATTGGCAGGCGGACTCTCAACCACTGCGGCACCTGGGAAGACCAGAAGTTTTTATTTTTGAATGATTCTTGCAGTTCTGTAAATTAATTTTTTCTGTATTATTATATTTTGGTGTAATTTACACAGGTCCTTTAAACAAATCAGGTTGCTTTATAGCATTTTCCATATTCAAAATAATATATTTTAAATATTTCATATAGAGCTCCAGCTGTGAAATCATATTATTCTAGTGTATTTCTTACTGATAGATTTTAAATCAACTTTTCCAATTTTATATTTTCCAATTACTCTTGCGTAAATATTGGTATTCTTAGTTCATCAACAAATTACTCAATTATAAATTCTCAGTTTTTTTGGTGCAGGGTTTTGTATTTTTTTCTAATCTTTATCCGTGGTTATACCTATTTTAATTTCTCTTAACATTTATATGTTTTTCCTTTTTATTGTTTCTTCAGTCTCACAAAGCTTCTAAATGACATTCTCATCTTCAGCAAACCAGTGGTTATGTTTACTTTTCTTCTTTTCCTATTTATTCAACTTTAGTTCTTTGTAAAAGCTTCAATTTCTATTTTCCTTAAAAAAAATCAAAGCAATTTCTTAGTTTCTTTACTTTTTTCTTTAATTTAATAAGGAAGACAATTAAGTGTTCACATTCGCCTTTGAATACCATGTTGCTAATCATATGAAATGTGGTTAATTGATTTCTAGATAATTTGTAATACCAGTTTTGATTTTTTCTTTTTAATTCCAGTGTTTATATAGTGATTTTTTTTATTTTTAAGCAATTAACATGTTTTTGATCACCCTTTTCAGTTTTTAATTTTATTAGATTAAGATCAGAATATTTAGCTTTTAAAATCTTAGGGTTCTGAAAATTTAGCACTATTTGTAGGTAATTAGATGTAGAAATAAATATATGTACAAATGTGTTTATGTACGTGGATGTGGATATACAGGTATTTATATGTATATTCTGGAATTATTCAATTCCTTTGTGTTGTTAATTAGTTTATAATAACCTCCTCTGCATTTAACAGCTTTAATAAATGCTCCATTATAATTATTTATTCTATTCATTAAAAAAGCAAATTTAAATGCCTAGTGTTACAAGTCCTGCTTTAGGTATTGTGGAGACATCAATAAGCACACAAAATATTGAAACAGACCTCTCCATGGCTTTCTAATAGATTTTGCTCCATTGCCTTTGTTATTTGTTCCACGCAGAATTAGGACTGTCACATATTCATCAATTTTGCCTTGTGTTATTGTATAATGTGTCCTTTTAATGACTTCAGTCCTCTAAATATTAAATGTCAGGCGGTTTCATAATCATGACCTACTTAGGTTTAGTTTGCATTATCTTTATGTTTTTGCCTTTTTACTTTGAACCTTTGTTTATCACATTGCTTCATTTTTTCTTTTAATCAGAACATATCTACATTTTCCCTAGCCTTTACATGTTTTCAATGAAACATGCTATACATACAGAAGTATATATAATGTATGCATAATTTTAACATTATATAGGGCCCTCTACCTGACATACAGAATCTCACTTAGTAATTTCCCTATGTTCCCCATTTCCTACCCTTGTTGTCTTTATTTTTCTCCCTTCCCCTAAAGAGAATCTTTTTCACGAATTTTTGTTATGATTTACTTTCACTTTTTTAAAGCAGTACATGTTTGTATTACTGAGTAATAAATTGTTTATTCTTGCTGTTTTTCTTTATATAAAAGGTCTCATAATATTGATATTCTTTAGTGATTTTTATATTATTATGATACATAATGTTTTTAAGGTTTACCCTTATACATGTGACTGCTATGTAAAACAATTTATTCATATTTTCTACTATTGTTGAAATCCTGTTTTTCCAGTATTATGCTATCACAAACTTTTTGGCATGTGTCTCCTGGTGAATATATGCAAGATGTTCTACTAGGAATGGAATCATTGAGTAAGAAGCTATAGATATTCAGTGTTATTAAATAACAACAATATGGTTTTCAGAGTTAAACAAATTTACACTTCCACCAGGAGTGTGAGAGTTTTCATTGCTATACATCCTTGCCAGATATTGCAAGCATTTTAATTCTTGTGAGTGTGGAACATCATCTTTTTCTGTGGTTCTCAATCTTTTGAAATTTGTTGTGATTTGATTTATGACCTAGCAGATGAATAATTCTTGCTCACATTCCACATATACTTGGAAAAGAATGTGATTCTCTTTTGCCTCTTTAGTAAGAGGACCTACAGTTTTTTTGTTTTTTTGAGACAATTGCCAGCCAGAAAAAAGGTACATGTTTTTGGTGTGTTCCTTGCATTGATATATAAGCACAGACTGAAGAAAAATCATAATTAAAAAAAACCCACAACCAAGTCAGGTGAAAAGGTTTAGTGTTCTTCAGCCTTTTTTTCTTCTTCTGACAGACTATGTGGAGGTAATAACTGGAGCTTCAGTGCTCCATGTGGGACATGAGATGATCTGGATGAAGGAAACCACATGCCTGTGAGTGCAAGGGCTTGTGGAAAACTGGGCCACTGGAGCAACTGAGCAGCTTCGGACTACATACCTCTTGACATTTTTTCACATGAAACAGAAGTAAACTCTTATTTTGTTTAAGCCAAAATTATTATTTCTTCTCATTATGTGTAGCTGAACTAATTGAATTATAGGCATTAAGTATTAAATTAAAGATTTTAAATCAAATTTATTAAGCTTTGAATTTGAATGAAAGACTGAAAGTTGAAAGCTCAGTTAACCTGAGCAAACAAATGTGTTCCATTGTATAGAAACCCAAAAGCAAACTGCATACTTACAGAAAAAAGATATATCTGTTAGCAACTTAGGGGTTATTGACAACCATTCGGTAGTGTGTGGTTTTTATAACTATCCCTTCAGTTCGCATTAACAGAAGTATCATGATGTCAAGAATTTTGGCAGGTAAAACAGTAATTTGCCTTTACTCTGAGAACTGGCTACCAACTACTGCAAAATGTACAGTTCTAAGCTCCATCTTTTAATAGGGATGTAAACACACTATAAAATATTTGAAAGAGATCATTTAGAAATGTACATGGATGCAGGTGATACTGATACCTCTTTGTATATTGGAAGTTGTTTCAATGGGAATGAAGCATTATTGTGGGTGATTACTCACTAATAGTGTATTAGGCACTAATGAGTAGAATTAAAATCAATTGTTAGGAGTTTCAGATAGATCAGTTTGATTTTAACATAAAGAGGGATTATGCAACAGTCAGAGCTGAACAATAATAAAATTAATTTCCTCTGGACATACTGTCTTTTCTGTTACTGGTGGTGATTTAGGCCAAATAACCACATGGTGGAGATGTTGTAGAGGGAATTCCAGCATGAGACGGCTTGTTGGAATAGAGGACATTTAAGGTTACTTCTAAATTCTGGAATCTATGAATTAATGTGTCAAATACATAGGGAAATGAGTCTGAAATTTGTTATTGATGTAATATTCAAATTCTTGCATCTCAAAATTTTTGTCCTACAGCTTAATTAAATTAAAAACTCTTTACTGGATATATTTGATGTAGAAACTTTTTATTATACTGAACACTGACTTGATTTTTAAATTTATGTATACTTGTACATTTTATGTACCTGTCATACAAAAGCTCTAGAATCAACATAAGGAGAGTACTTTCATTTTACAAATGTATAAAATACATAAAGTTAAAATGGTATTGAAGATAAATATTACAGAGAGAACAAAATAACCCCAAAAATGGGTCAGCACAAACTATCCAATTGATTAGATGCTTGCAGAAAACCACAGCAAATGGCAAAATCAATTCACCAATCAGCTTTGCAGTGTTTTATTCTAAACTCAGCCACCTGGGCAATTAGGCATATACTCAGTGTTTTTATGTCTTTCATTGAAGAAAGCATCATTTTCCTTTGGAAGCAGATGGCTAGTAGCTAGATGGGCCAAAGTTCACTAAGGTTCCTCTCCTATGAACAGACTAAATTTATGTCTTAGAATATGCTATTTTGAATCTTTTGAATGATTCAAAACTGAGACAGAAGCCTTGGCAAGTTGATAGTTGGTTATAGGTTTTTGTGGCTAAGAAATTTCTCAATTATATTTTAATGCTGCGATTCTCCATTGTTATTTATACAATGTTCCCCACAATTTACTTTTTAAAATAATGGGTTAATAACTTATACCTCAATTTGAGAAGTAAAATTTCAAATTATTCTCATTTTAGATTTTGTTAAAATAAAGAAAAATGAGACTACATTACAATTTTTTGGAAAACCAGCCTTCAAACCAAATTTGTGCTGAGGTCAAATTCTGTTTGTTTGTACTCAGCTATCCAGTAATCAGTGACTCCAGATGAAAGTTTCACATAGTCAAGTATCAGAGCATTCTAGAACTGAGAGTGAAATTAGAGATCATTTACTCTGATTCCTTTATACAAATAAAGGATCTTATGCCTAAGATTTTAAAGATCAAATCTACAATGCAAAATCTCACCAGTCCCTCAGGTGATATTTTAATCTTGTACAATTGCCCATTCCTACAGAAGGTAGAAATATTTTAAATTACTAATTTCAGTATGATTAAGAGGGTTAAAATGGTTCATTAGAACCATAGTTCATTGAAGAGAAGCTACACCAAGTAATGGAACTTCCGTTATGCCATTAAAAAGGTTTTCCCTTGATCTTGCCATCAATTATGCTTGGATACTAGTCTAGGGAAATACTGCTTCAGTGCTTGATAACTTTCTAGTTAAATAATATTCAATTTTTTTTTAAAAGGTTTCTTTTGCTTAGATATTTTGGTGACATTAGCATTCGGTTGTCAAAATTTACTTTTGAGTATGCATATGAGGTAAGATTTATAGAAATACAGAAACCAAGAAGCAGAAACTACTATTTCACTGCCTTTGACATTCTTATGGTCTGAGCTTTAAACATATTTGTAAGGCCATAGCACACACATATAGCAAGAATTCAGCTCAAGTTTGTGAATGAATGAGAGACTGAATAGATGAAAAGAAAGCATTCAATACCCTACTGACCCTAGCCAAAGCTATCACACATAAAATATAAAATGTTTGATAACTCCAAAATAGACTAAATGATAAATTCCAAACTGAATAAATGTTCTGAAGTAAAATGAAATCATAAAAGTACTAGATGAAACACTGAGAAATTGTTTTATAAACTCACATTGAAAAAGGTAGAAAACTCAAAAGACAGATGAAAACAGGTTGCAAATCTAGGAGAAAAAGGTGGAAAATATATCATAAAGACTAATTTCCTTTATGTGTAAATAGCTCTTAGAAAAAACAGCAATAATAACAACTGACCAGCATAATAGAAAAATGGAAAATTAGCATCAAGAGACAATGAGAAGGAAGGGAAATACAATCTCTTCAAGTTATAAAAACTTGCTCAACCTTACTCAATAATGACAAAATTTATAAGTAAAGCCATACTGAGATTCCATTTTTCATCTGTAAGTCTGAAAAATTAAAAGCCACATTTGATACAACACTCTTCTGGCTAGCTGTGGGGAAAAAAGTAGTCCTATGTATAGTTTTGGGGAAGTGATTTGATAGTATCAGTCAAGATTACATTTAAATATTCTCTTTGATTCAACAATCATTTTATTCCAAAGATTCACTCTTAAAATTGTAAAATGTTATACATAAAGATTTTTTATTACATTATTGTTTGTACCAGCAAAAGATTGGAATATCACCAATGAGGGATGAATTCATTGATTTATGCTACATCCACACAAATACTATGCAATTGTTACAGTGAGGAAACTTTATGTATTCTTAAGGAAAATTTTCTAAAAACAGAAAATTGTCAGGCAGTTAGCAAAAGAAATTGTGATACAATAGCTAGGAAATATGGAAGGAATTTATATATTGATCTGGAGCTAAACTTTCTGAGTTTATCCTGGTTCTACCACTTAACTATCTGAGAGACCTTGTGCAAGATAATAAAATTTCCTGTGGCTTAGTTGTCTCATTAGTAAAAGGCAGATAATACTAGCACCAATATACTGAGGATTAGACTCTTGACACAGTTCTTGGTATATAATAAGAGCTATATAAGTGTTAGTTTTACTATAATAATTATTAATTCTTCTAATTATATAATATTTTCTTATAATATTATATAATTACTTTGTATCAATAATATTTTATTACTATACAATATTTGTAAGCAACATGACCTGGACTCAGGAAAAATAGCGGAACTATTACTAGAACAAGAGAAATAGATGTCAGGAAAATCAACAGAAGTCCAATACACAAGACTTGTACACTCCTGTCTGATGCAATCTACCTCTGTGCTATTTTACTCTGACTTGCCAGTGAGGGAGGAGGTTTATTCAGTATCTTAAGACTGTCATCCCACACAGGCAACATCTATGGATTTTTCCAACCACCTCATTCAGAGAAATTTAATTTTAGCACAGTACTTTCAGGGTGGTGCCTAAAATTTTTAGAAGAAAGTTTCCTTATAGATATTCAATTAAACTTCTTAACCAATGCTTTCTGTCTCATCTACTACCCCTTTCTTCTGGATTATTTTATTCTTCTTTCCTGAGGTTTCTGGAAAGGTGATTCTCAAACTTTAAGTTCACTAAGCCCTTAACTATGGCTCTAGATGAACCATTCTAGTTCAATGAAAGACCAAGTTCTTATTTAGTCCCCAGTTCCCACTCTCTGCTCAAACTAAACCCATGATAACCTCATCTGATTCCTCAAATTATCATTTAATCCTCAATCTTCAGATTTTCTTTTTACTCTTTTTTTTTTTTCCATTGCTAGGTAAAGTTATACCTAGGTTTTCTTTTGTCCTTACTCATATTTTGTTTTTTTGCAATTATATTCTCCCTTTAGTAAGATAACTTGAGCTCATTTTTGACTCATTGCTTAGGCTAGGACAATGGAAACAGTCTTTCCTTGTAGATTGCATAAAGATTGATTTGTCATCCCAGACTGATCACACACCATGGTGCATGCAATGGTCCTGTCATGTTGAACTAGAAATCTAGTTTTGTATTAGGTACACAAGCCCGTACTGAGGTGAAACTGCAAGACAATTTGCTCATTTTGTGGGTATTTTTCTTTATGTTTGAACTATTTCACAATTAGTTTTATTTAATCAGGAGGGGGAAAATACCTGAAAATTTTGAGTTTGTAGTTCCAGAAATCCTTAAATGTAGGTTGGTTTAAATGGTTCATGAAGAAATTTAGTGAAATCTTGCCCACATATTGCAATTTTGAAAGAACAAGAAGCTAAGTTCACAGTCAACTGAACAAAAATAAGGATTTCAAAGCATCTGAAGACTTTCAAGATGCGAATGTTATCATGGGATAAGTGAATCGATATTGGAGATGAATCTCATTTTAGCTACTGCAAACCTGCTGGACCATTTCCTGAGATATTGTATAAAGCAATTGAAGATGGCGTAGTATAATGTTGAACAGTTATACTCAAGCACTCTCTATTACAAAGAATTTTCAGAAAAGTAACAGATAAAAATTTTGTCCTGAGTATATATGGCATGATTTCCCTGGTTTGCTCTTTTACCAATATCTTCAGTGGTACTTATTTTTTAAAAAAATGATTCTGGAGTTAAGAAGTAGAATGCTTCCTTTCTAAAGGAATGAAAATAAAAGGAGAAAAAAAGAAACATTTAATTTTTTTCTTATTTCTAAATGAATGCTGACATAGTAGATGATATATAATGGGTTTAAATTAAGGGGTATAACACTATAATGTATATCTACATATTTTTAAATACCAAAATGTTTTTAAAGCATCTTACTTCCTTGAAAATTCAAATTTTAATTTTGTCTTTTAACTGTTATTTTGTGCCACCTGGAATAACAGTTTTAGTAATCTCTAAATGCAGACACAAAATCTTATCCTTTTCTGATTGATTTCAAATGAAGTGAACCACTTAAATTAGAGTTCCTTTATAATTTAGTCTGATAACTTACGGGGTTGTATTTTGGTAGAGTGGGTCAAACAGCCCTTTCTATCGCTCAATTTGCAATGGACAAATGCAGTATTAAAATTGTGGAATGGGTATTTTGGGGTCACTGATTTAACTCAAAGGGGTATTAATTCTGGCACATTTAAATTCTTCACATGTAAATCTGAAGTGCAGGGTAGCTGGGTAGGGGAGAGGGGCCCTCGATCATTTTGTAACTGTAAGCATTTAAGTGGCTAACTCACAGAACAGGTGTCAATGAAATTTTTCTTTAAAAAAAAAATCTGGGAAGAAAGAAGGGCAGACTGTTTGTAAAACTGAAGTCAGAATATCCTAGAATTGTTGTTCAGTGGTTCAATGTGAAAGAAACCCAAGTCAGGGGTTACTGACTACAGTTCAACTGAGATCCTAGTTGAGCTGGAGGAGAGTTACAGCTTTTGTTTTGCCCTCATTATTGTTTTGGGTATGACTGCGAGTTTAATGATGTTGGCACAAGGCCTGAAATGCAATTTGCTATTTTTATTACTCTCTCAATATGATGCATTAAGGTCCTCAATACTCTTCAACAAATGTAAAAGAAAAGAAAAGAACCTTTTTTTTATATCAAGCTCTGTAGAAATTAAAACAGAAATGTCTAATGTGCATTCCTCAATGTTACAGTCTAGATTAAAGCATTTGAGTTAACCTAACTTATTAACTTAAAACTATGATGAAAACCTAAACTGTATAGAGATATATGGTTTCTAGGATTGCTTCCAGGGAGTTTTTCAAGACAAGCCTCTTTTTTCTGTATCTGTACTGCAAAGGTAAAAAACAAAGGCAGAAGAGAAGGCCTTGTTCTTGTCTCAGTATTTGCTGCTTTGTTTCTGGCTGGAGATAGACAAGATCCAGTTAACTAACAATCAGATGTCAAATAAAAATAAAACAGAAAAAATTGAAAAGGGATAAAATAATTTACAATTTTGATACCATTACTACTTGATACCTTCTTATCCCTAATTACGGCACATTAAAAATACTAATATTCATTAAAGACCAAGATTTACCTCAGTCATTATACTACAGATCCCTCAAGTTTAAAGCATGACATTGTTTCCAGAAATTTCTTTTCCTCTTCTAATATCAGAAATTACCAAATTATACCATGCAAAGTGATTTTGAAAATTGCTTGTAATTGAGGCAAATGTGTGGCTTTCGCCAAAATCTTCCACGTAATTACTCAAATTCTTCATTTGGCTTTTCTCTAAAATCCCAGCATAATAATATTTTAGGTCACCTTTCTTTGGGGGAAAACAAAAGGGCTTGAAGTTTTAGACCTTAAGTAGTATCTCAGGTTTTGTTAAACTGGTGGAGTTTACCAGTGATTTAAATGCAAAGTCCTTATGAATTAGAGTTACCAAAGAAGCAGTATTGTAATTAGGTTACATTGTTTGCTGTTGTGAACCATCCGAATTCTTCCTGTCAAAACTCAGCTAGTGTTCATCTCTTTTTATATGCTAACTTTAACAATTTACTCTTGTTCATAGAAATTTCAGCTGATTTCATTGTATTCTGTTTGGTTGTGTGTTTGTAAAGTTGCTAATTTTCATAACCTCAGTCTCTGTGTCTTTACAGGAGGAGTCAGTAAACTTTTAACGTAAAGGGGCCTGAAAGTAAATATTTCATGCTTTGCAGGCCATAGGGTCTCTGATGCAACTTTTTTTTTTTTTTTTTTTTTTTGCGGTACGTGGGTCTCTCACTGTTGTGGCCTCTCCCGTTGCGGAGCACAGGCTCCGGACGCGCAGGCTCAGCTGCCATGGTTCATGGGCCCAGCCGCTCCGCGGCATGTGGGATCTTCGCGGACGCGGACCGGGGCACGAACCCGCGTCCCCTGCATCAGCAGGCAGACTCTCAACCACTGCGCCACCAGGGAAGCCCAGCAATTTCTTTTTCTTGAAAGTGGTCTGAGAGGCTTACTTCCATGGCCCCCACAATAGATGTCTACTTTTTTCCTATTATCTTTCCATTATTTTTGTTCACATTTTCTATAGCTTCTTGAGTTTATGAAGGAATTTTTTTTTAACTGTTAAAACTCCAAGTTGTGTTTGGATTCACCATTCATTCATTTAGTACTGATCAGATATCATGCACTGTACAATTTCTCCTCACAGTGAACCATTACCTGAGTCTTCAAAGTTTATAAAGAACTTTCATGGATGCTAATTTAATATAAGGTAATATATTAATATTGGGCTGGCCAAAAAGTTCATTTGGGTTTTTCTGTAACTTCTTACAGAAAAACCCAAACGAACTTTTTGGCCAGCCTAATATAATGTGGTACATTAATATATTATATTATGTATTGCTATAATACATATAGCAATATAATGTGTATTAATGTATTTATATTTCCTTTAATAATTTTATTAAGTGGATAACTATTGCTCTCCATATTTAAATTAAAAATCTGAAAATCTAAAAATGTGTGACTTTACTAGAGTCTCACAGCTAATAAAAATGGAACCAATATTCATACATAAGAAGTTGTATCTTAGATATCTTGATTTTTTTCCATGCTTTAATATTAAAGATCACACTGGGTTCTGTTGGTTTTATATATATTATGCCTGGGTTTCAAGCCTAGCTCTGTGATCTACTGTGTGACTTTGGGCTAAGTCACAAAATGTCTCTGGGCCTTGTCATCACATCCTTTACATGACGACGATGATAGTTAATACTTCATCGTGTTGGCACAAGCATCAAATACTTGTAAATACTTGCAAAGCACTTACTCTTGAAATACACTTCCATGTAAAGCATTTTGAAGAATGCCTGGCACATAGTAACTGTACGTGTATGTAACAAAACATGTTAATGAGATTATTATCACATAATAGGTAAGAAAACTAAGTTTTGAAATATTAAGTAATTCTTCCAAGGTGAAGGAAATGAATATGTAATTATGGTTTTAAAAAAGAAAGGCTCAGCAAGTGCAACTTAGTGAGGTACAGTAAGCCAATGAGCCATATAACCTTGGCTAAGGCATGCTCCCCCTCTGGACCTTCATTTCCTCATCTGTGCAATGTTGTCTCTATACTAGACAGTTCTCAAGGTTCTTCCCAGGTCTATGGTTTTATGGATATAAAATTAAGAATTTAATTTGATATCATTAAACTCTGAGAAAAAACATTTCAATTTGATTTTGTTTCAGGGAAAAAGTCTATAAAATATTTAATATAAAATACCAAAAGATCAAAATTACCAACCATGCATTCAATTATTATATTTCTAAAAACCATAAAGAGTTTAAAAGAAACTTAGTTCAAATATGTATAAAAGATTACATAGTATGGAAGATAATTTGAATTTTTTAATTAAAATAAATAATGTGTACCAATATATTCAGGAATTTTCTTCAATAACTTTGCAGTTGAAAGTTGTTGGAGAGTGTTGGAAATGGTAGCACCTACAGGGGAATTTTAGACAGTATAATTCTTGCTTAAAAAGCTTTGTGATTTTTTTTTCCGTTACTGTATGTTCAGTGTCAAATCCAAAAATCTTGGTTAACATAATAATGCTGTTCAAGAGTTATAGTGAAAAAACACTGCCGTTTAATCTTTAAAATTCTGGTATTCATGCTAATATATGAATACATTAAATTATTTTCTGTTTAATTAGGTTAAATTGTTTAAGGGCATGCTATGTGTAGGACTAAAGTTTTAAATTCATAGATTGATAGTGATAAAGTGATAACATATGCATAGCATACTTTACTAGCCTATAACTGTGTCAGATACTACATGTACTCTGTCATTGAAATCTCACAGAGGATCTCTGAGGGAAATCCTATTGTTACCTCCATTTCCCAGAGGATAGCAAGGAATCTGTGAAACCATACTAAAAGCTACCATTTATTTATTTATTACTTCTGTATGTCCTGTGAAACATTGTACAATACAATAAAAGCAGGTGCTTTCAGTGATACCCTGCCCTGCCTGAGATAACGCCAACCAGACTTCATCTGCATCTCCTCTTTGCCTTGAACCTTTTCTGGGGCCAGAGCCCACTTGGAAAGAAATTTTCTGAGAATTAACATCCCTCCCTCCTCCACACACCTACCCACACACTATAGCATGCCTCAGATAACATCCCAGCCCCTCACTCTTCAGATGGAATAATTCAGAATATTCCTGTTCGGGACAGCGTTATTAAGCTCCACCCACCCTCAGTATTATTTTCTATATAATGTAAACTTAATTGGCTACCTTTCCCTCTCTATCTCATTTCATTTATCCCCTTGTTGTTTGTACCAGAGTTTCCTGCAATTATACCCAAATAAACTTATTGTGTTAGAACGCTTGTTTCAGATTGTTCTTCTGGTAGAGTCTAAGCCAAGACAACATATTATTCAATTCTTATAATAACTCTGAGGAGTAGACATTATTTTAATTTTACAGAAGTGGAAATAGGCTTAAGGAAGTTAAATGATTGTATTCAAGTTCATACATCTGTTAGAAACCAGGCTCTAGTCATATCTTTGCTGTAGTTTGTAGAATCTAAGCTCATAAACACTATCCTACCTGCCCCCTTTTCAAATAAATGCATTGAAGCTCTTTACATGGAATAGGACAAATACCATTACCACAAAAAAACCATTCATAACACAGCTTAGATACATTGTGCTAACTTGAAAACAAAGGGAAACAGATTTAATAGTCCATAAAGTCAATATCTCTTTGCTGTATATGATTGTGACTATTAATTACAGTTAGCTAATGATCAGTGTTCTTCATAGAATAATACACACTTATTCTCACTTGCCAGCAAAATCTCAGGTAACAAAGATATTTTTCTGAAATACTATGGAAGACTGGTACATCTTCTCTCATCAAATTAGGCCACTGATGAAATTGAAAATTATGAACCTTTTTCTTTAAAATGAAATCTACTTGAAGTCAAAGAAGCATAAGTACTGAAGGAAATATTAAACCAGAAAAAAATGTAGAATTCTTTATATCACTTTTCAGTATTTTCACTAAGGTCAGGCTAAGAATTTTGGAGAATAGTTCATCTTTTCCCTTCTTGTCCATTCAATAAATGTCTCAAAAAAATAAACAACATGTATTTACTCTTGAAAACATGATCACATGTGCACTTTCTACCAAAGTTAACTTTGGAAAAAAGGTTGAAAAAAATGTATAACTTGTTGAGTGAACCCCAAAGTTAGAATTTCAGTCTCTAAATTCACAAGCCATTTCACTGAGCTACTTTGTGTTATTTAAAGTAGATGCATTGATCTACTAATGGGTTTTACTTCAAAGTACTTAGGATGACTTGTGCTATTTCTACTTTTTTTGCCAGCTTTACTGAGTGAATTATATGAAAATTCAAACAGTGTAACTAGAAAAACATAAAAGAAATTTGTGAACATATTGAGTCTATGTGTTTAGACTGATTAGATGACTTAGACGGTAAAGATTTTCTGAAAGTTCCGAAGTTCCACGGAAAGGTTTTGCCAGGTCTCCAATTCTTTTTCAATCTACATTTTCTTTGTTCAAATTTTTTCTTTCAGTTCCTTTTTAAATTCTCCATTACAAATATACTTTTAAATAATAATAGCAAACACATACAGCACTTATTATATTCAAGGAACATATTTAAGCATTTTATTAATCATTTAATTATTACCATCTTATTTATTCAGCAAAATTATTTGTACAGTAATATAATTATTATCCACATTTGAGTAAACCAATGTAAGAAATGTGAGAAAAGTCAAAGCAGCCTATGGCAGCCAGCAACTGTTATGATACTATCTGGTAGATTTTGGTGTTGCTAGAAGTTGGCCTAGAGCAGGAAGTGAAAACTGAAGAAAATAACTGATAATAAGTATTACTTAATGAGGTGAGAGTTTGGAAAATTATTTCTAGGAAAGCCACTCAAGAAAGAAACCATGAAATATTCTACTGATACATGATATTAAAAAAAAATTAAACAACAACAAAAACCTTCAGAATTAATGAACATTTACAACTATTCTGATTAGGATGAATAATTTATGTTTCTTTTTTAAAGCAAAATTCATTTGGTTACATAATATATTACTGACAATGATCTTCATTTTTTCATATACAAAATTATAATTATGATTCCAGTACAAATTTTTTATTGAAATATAGTTGATTGATAATATTAAATAAATTATAGGTGTACAGTATAGTGCTTCACAATTTTCAAGGGTTATACTCCATTTAGAGTTATTATAAAATATTTGTTATATTCCATGTGTTGTACAATATATCTTTACAGTTTATTTTATAACTAATAATTTACACAACTTAATCCCTTACTCTAAATTGCCCCCCCTCCCTTCCCTCTCCCAACTGGTAACCAATGGTTTGTTCTCTGTATCTGGGTGTCTGCTTCTTGTTTTTATTCACTAGTTTTTTGTATTCTTTAGATTCCACATATAAGTGATATTATATAGTATTTGTCTTTCTATGTTTGACTTATTTCACTTAGCATAATGTCCTCCAATCCATCTATGTTGTTGCAAATGGCAACATTTTGTTCTTTTTTACAGCTGAGTAGTAGTCCATTGTATATATATATATATATATAGTATATATATGTGTGTGTATATATATATATATATATATATATATATATATACATACATATACCACTTCTTTATCCATTCATTTGTTGATGGACTCTTAGATTGTTTCCGTGTCTTGACAATTGTAAATAATGCTGCCATGAACACTGGGGTGCATGTATCTCTTCAAATTAGTGTTTTTGTGTTTTTCAGATATATCCTCAGGGGTGGAATGGCTGGTTCAAATGGTTAATTCTATTTTTAGTTTTTTGAGAAACCTCCATACTGTTTTCCACAGAGACTGCACCAATTTACATTCCCACCAACAGTGTATGAGGGTTTCCTTTTCTCCACATTGTCTCCAACATTTGTTATCTGTGTTCTTTTTGATGATAGCCATTTTGACTTTTCATTGTGATAACTCATTGTGGTTTTGATTTGCATTTCCCTGATGTTTAGTAATGTTGAGCATCTTTTCATGTGCCTGTTGGCCATCTGCAATTTCTCTTTGGAAAAATGTCTATTCAGTTCTTCTGCCCATTTTTTAATCAGGTTGTTTGTTTTTTGGATGTTGAGTTGTATGAACTATATATGTATATTTTGGATATTAACCCCTTATCGGCCTTGTGATTTGCAAATATTTTCTCCCATTCAGTAGGTTGTCTTTTTTTTTTGTTCGAAGATTTCCTTTGCTGTGCAAAAGCTTTTAAGTTTAATTAAGTCCCATTTGTTTAGTTTTGCTTTCATTTCCATTACTCTAGGAGAAAGATCCAAAAAACTGTTGCTGCAATTTATGTCAAAGTGTGTTCTGCCTATGTTTTCCTCTAGGAGTTTTATAGTATCTGATCTTACATTTAGGTCTTTAATCCATTTTGAGTTTATTTTTCTATATGGTGTTAGAAAATGTTCTAATTTCATTCTTTTACCTGTAGCTGTTCAGTTTTCCCAGCGCTGCCTCTTCTCATATATTCTTGCCTCCTTTGTCATAGACTAGTTGACCATAAGTGCATCGGTTTATTTCTGGGCTCTCTATTCTTTTCCATTGATCTGTTTGTTTGTTTTTGTGCCAGTACCATACTGTTTTGAGTCCTATAGCTTTGTAATACAGTCTGAAGTCAGGGAGCATGATTCCTCCAGCTCCATTCTTCTTTCTCAAGGTCATTTTGGCAATTACGGGTCTTTTGTGTTTCTGCACAAATTTTAAAATGATTTGTTCTTGTTTTGTGAAAAAATGTCATTGGTATGTTGATAGGGATTGCATTGAATCTATAGATTGCCTTGGGTAGTATGCTCATTTTAACAATATTAATTCTCCCAATCCAAGAAAACAGTATATCTTTCCATCTGTTTCTGTTGTCTTCAATTTCTTTCACCAGTGTCTTATGGTTTTTTAAGTATGGGTCTTTTACCTCCTTAGGTAGGTTTATTCCTAGGTATTTTATTCTTTTTGATGTGATGATAGATGGGATTGTTTCCTTAATTTCCCTTTCCAATAGTTCATTGTTAGTATATAAAAATGCCAATATAATTTTTAAATGTTATAGAGGGTTTGTTTGTATTATATTTTCCAAAATAACCTAAGTAGTATGAAAAATACTTGTATCAAAAAAGTCACATTGATATTTATATAATATTTACAATATTTATAATAATTAGTAATAATATTATTATATTAAAATAGTTGTATTAGAAACATTAATAATATATGTACATCTTTGAAATTCTGTATGATTTTTAAAGACAGATTGGGTTACAGTAAATTATACACATTTATACTGAGCACTTTGATAATTTTTCACATATATATACAGCCATGAAGCATCTATGTATGCAAATCTGTATATACTCATGGCACCAACACCACAATCAAGATTATGAAATCAGAGATCACACCAAAATGTTTACCATAATCTAAAGATTTCACAGTCCTCAAACCTTTCTTGGTCTTCACACAAACACAACTGCTATTTATTACTATAAAGTTTTCATTTTCTAGCATTCTTTAGAATTGTATACAAATGGAATCATACCGTATGTATGAAGATACATTTTCTATCCTTACTGAATTGTTCTCTACTTGTTCTATCAATTATTGAAGTAGTGATGTTTAGATCTCTAACTATAATTGTGGTTTATGTGTTTCTCTTTAAAGTCCTAAAAGTTTTGTGTTATGTAGAATACTGTTTTTTGAATTTTGGGTATTAGAAACAAAGTCTTTTAGAATTATTAGTTCTCTTGATGAATTGATACATTTATCAATTGAAATGACACCCTACCCATAGTAATATGCTCTACTCTGACAACTCTTCATCTGATATTGATACAATCACCCCAGATGTGTCTGTTTGCATGTGTGGGTTAGCATGGTGTATTTTTTCCCTATCCTGTTACTTTTAAACTATTTATCTTTACAACTAAAGAGGGTTTCTCAAAAGCAATATATATTTTGTTCTTACAGTTTCATCTGATCTACTGATGTGTCTTTTAATTATAGTACTTATACCACTTATATTTAATGTTATTATTTACATAATTGGCTTTACATCTACCATATCACTACATGTTTCTTATTTGACACATAACTTAACTCTCTATTTCCACTGTTTATGCCTTTTTTGGATTAATTTTATAATTTAATAAATTCCATTTTATCAACTTTATTGGATTTTTTTTTTTTTTTTTTTGTGGTACGCGGGCCTCTCACTGTTGTGGCTTCTCCCATTGTGGAGCACAGGCTCCGGACACGCAGGCTCAGCAGCCATGGCTCACAGGCCCAGCCACTCCATGGCATGTGGGATCTTCTCGGACTGGGGCACAAACCCGTGTCCCCTGCATTGGCAGGTGGACTCTCAACCACTGCGCCACCAGGGAAGCCCAACTTTTTTGGATTTTTAACTGTAATTCTTTGCCTATTTTTAATTACTACTTTAGGATTTATAGCATACATCTTTGAATTATCACAAATAAGTTTATATCACTTTACATATAGAATAACAGCCTTACAATAATAGTTGCATTTCCACCTTCCATGCATTTATGCTATATTTGTCAACATTTCATTTCAAATAGTATAAATCTCAATCTGTATTGTTATTTTTTTTTAAACAGTTAACTTAAAATAAACAAAGAGTCTTTTATATTTATCTTCCAATGCTCTTCATTCCTTTGTGTAGTTAAAATTTCTATCAAATATGATTCCCTTCTACAAGAAATAAATTATTAAAACTATAATTCAGATAGTTTGAAGATTAATTCATTCAGCTTTTCTATGTCTGAAGAAAGTCTTCAATTCACTTTTGTTTTTGAAACATATATTTTCTGAGTATAGAATTCTATGTTGCATGAGATTTTTTATTGTTGTTTTTGTCTTTTTTTCATTGAGCACTTTAAAGATATTGCTCCATTATCTTCTACCTTGCACTTTTAGTATAAGAAATCTGCTGTCATTTTTATCTTCACTCATCTGTACATAATTTCTTCTCTCTGATTTTTGTAACATTTTATTTATATTTGATTTTAATCTTTGGTGTAGTTCTCATTACATTTGTTATACTTGGAGTTTATTGAGCTTATTTTATCAACAAGTTTACTCTTCTTAACAAATATGAAAACATTTCAGCCCTTATCTTTCAAATATTTTTGCTGCTCCTTCAATCCTCCTTAATTCTAATTACATGTATATTACACTCCTTGAAAACGGCCCACAGTTTACTGATGGTCTTTCAATTTTTTTCAGTATTTTCATCTCAGTGTTTAATTTTGGAATGTTTCTATTGTTATTTCTTCAAGTTCAGTAATTTTTATTTTGCAGTAGGTAATATTCTGTTAATAACACACAATGTATATTTTATTTCAGCTATGGTACAGATTAAATTTATATTTTTTTATATCTTCTATGTCCTCTTCTTTACATGTTTAATCTTTTTTTTTTTTCAGTACGTGGGCCTCTCACTGTTGTGGCCTCTCTTATTGCAGAGCACAGGCTCCGGGCGCACAGGCTCAGCGGCCATGGCTCATGGGCCCAGCCACTCCGCGGCATGTGGGATCCTCCCAGACCAGGGCACGAACCCGCATCCCCTGCATCGGCAGGTGGACTCTCAACCACCATGCCACCAGAGAAGTCCATGTTTAATCTTTGATCTGTCTTCTTGAGTGTATGGAACATATTTATAACAATCATTTTATGCCTGAGTCTATTATTTCTATAATCTGTTTCCTTTTTGTGCCTCTTTCAATTGATTTTTCTTCCTATTATGAATTGTATTTTCCTGCTCTTTGCATGCCTGGTAATTTTTACATGGATCACAGGCATAATGAATTTTACCTTGATGAGATGCTAAACATTTTTATACTGCTATAAATATTCCTGAGCTATGTTCTTGGATGCAGTTTAGTTTTGGGGAAAGAGTCTAATATTTAGAGCAATGGTTCTCAGCTAAAGATACTTTTGCCCCTCAGGTACCTCAGTCAATTTCTAGAAACATTTTTGGTTGTCATAGCTGATGGAGGCTGCTTACTACTGGAATCTTGTGGATAGAGGGCAGAGATGCTGCTAAAAATTCTACAAAGCACAAGGCAGCCCCACAATGAAGAATTATCAGGCCTAAAATATCAATAGAGCCACCATCCATCTAAATGAAGTAATGCCCTTAGGAGTATTCTACTTGATATCCCCAAATAATCAAGGTTTTAAAACATGGCTGATGGGGAACATAGTTCATTACTGACCACATGTGAGCTTCAGTGATTGTTCCTCAGTTCCATTCATGTGGTTTTTTCCCCCCTTACATTGTTTTCTTACTCCAATGCTATAAAAGTATTTAGCTGAAGGCTCAAGAGGGACTCTAGAGCTTTCTCTCTATACAGCTCTCTCCTCTGTGTTATTTTTTCTTATGAACTGTATCCTCCTTGTCCTTAAGGTCTCCCAGCTGTAATTTCTGTACTCAGGGAGATCATTATGCTCCACTTGTTTTCCATCCCTTAATTGTGGTTTAAAAATTTCTCCAGGAAATAAGTTGGGGCTCACATTATTTGCTTCTCTTCTCTCAGAGATCATTGTTTCACACTATCATTTTCCCCATGTCTGAAGAGCACAGTGTTATATATTTTATCAAAATTTTTTACTTGTGTAAGTAGTAGGGTAAATTTGGTCTCTGTTACTCAGTCTTGATCAGGAGTCTCTTTTTATTAGATTTTTAAGACAGTGATATTCAAAAATGAGCAATAAGCATACACTTTCTTAGGGAAACTGGATTGGATCCATAATTTTGATGAATTTTTCAGAAGATGACACAATGTATTTCAGAAAGAATATTCTTATTCATAAATAAATATGTTACATTATTCAGATTAATTGTTAAATGTCTTCCATATAATTAATTTGACTATAGATATGTCTCTGACACAGAATTTTAACTGATTTTTTTATTCTCCAATGGTATTTGAATTTTATGTGTGTAGTAAGTGATCAGCCTACAAATTTACATATAGGAAAGGCAAATTTGACTGTTTTATTAAATATACACATTTGCTTCTTCTAGGTCAAAACTTATATATTTACTAACTATTAAAAATAACATGTGAGCAAAACACATGTCTTCTTTTTAAGCTGTAATGTTGCAGAGCTGTAAAACATATTACTGATTATGAGGTGGTAGGAACAGACAAATATGGAGGCAGCAGCTGTGAGAACTCCCATTCTGCTCTCCTGAGTCTAAAAATCTGGGACCACTGATATGTGAGCTGAAGCTAGTGGATGTAGAGGACGCCAGAGAGAGGATTGTAATGACAGAATGAGATGATGACTATGATAAAGGTGTATAAAACTTTCAAAGTAAATGAATGAATATAAAACAGTATTCTATGTCTGTAGGTCTCAATTTTCTTATCTCTAAATGCAGATACTGTTAAGAGATAATATTCAGTGAGCATTTACTTTGTGAAAGGCCCATTGTACATGCTATCTGATATTTATAAGATTTCTACTTAGTTGCTGCTAAGATTATCTCTATTTCATAGGCATAGAAACAGAGGCACAAAGGAATAATCTTAATTCCAAGAAGAATAAGTAATGGCTTTTAGTGGCAGAGCCAAGACTATGTCTTCTAATTTCTACTTAATATTCTTTTCAAATAGAAGTAGTGCCAGTACCATACTGTCTTGATTACTGTAGCTTTGTAGTATAACCTGAAGTCAGGGAGCCTGATTCTTCCAGTTCCGTTTTTCTTTCTCAAGATTGCTTTGGCTATTTGGGGTCATTGCAGCTCTATTTACATTAGCCAGGACATGGAAGCAACCTAAGTGTCTACCAACAGATGAATGGTTAAAGAAGACGTGGCACATATATACAATGGAATATTACTCAGCCATAAAAAGAAATGAAATTGAGTTATTTGTAGTGAGGTGGATGGACATAGAGTCTGTCATACAGAGTGAAGTAAGTCAGAAAGAGAAAAACGTATACCATATGCTAACACATATATATGGAATCTAAAAAAAAAAAAAATAAGGTTATGAAGAACCTAGTGGCAGGACAGGAATAAAGACACAGACGTAGAGAATGGACTTGAGGACACAGGGAGGGGGAGGGGTAAGCTGGGATGAAGTGAGAGAGTGGCATGTACTTATATATACTACCAAATGTAAAATAGATAGCTAGTGGGAAGCAGCTGCATAGTACAGGGAGATCAACTCAGTGCTTTGTGACCACCTAGAGTGGTGGGATAGGGAGGATGGGAGGGAGATGCAAGAGGGAGGAGATATGGGGATATATGTATATGTATAGTTTATACACTTTGTTATAGCAGAAACTAGCACACTGTTTTAAACAATTATACTCCAATAAAGATTAAAAAAAAAAAGTAGTAAGAAGAATGTTTTCTGTCTCCCTTGACCAACAGAGTGCCCTCAGAGGCTTAAGCAAAGATATATACATTTCTACCAGCAAACAAATTCTATCATTTTACACAGCAATAAGAGTTTAATAAAGTGGGATAAAGAGAACTAGTTATGAGTCAAAATATATGGATATTAATCTTTCTAATGCTGCTAATTCATTCACCAAATATTCATTGAGCTCAATTATGTCAGGCCTTCTAACTGTTAAACAGAAAATATAGAAATATGAATGGTAGGGATCTATCTAAATCTCTATCTACCTATACATTTATATACATTTACAACTATATATGTCTATGTAGATAGATATATACAACGATATATCTACATGTCTATATTGAGATATATATTGTATATATATATGTCAGTTATATGTCAGTTACTTTGATGCCAGGTTAATTCAAAGTGCGTATTAATCTTTTTCCCTAATTCAATTTAACTGAGCAAAAATACTGTCACTTATGAATTAGCATATTTTATTATCTTCTTCAGATAACTAATGGTTGGACATTTAATTTAACTTAATAAAGAGGACTGATTTTGTTTCATAATATCAATCATGTGAAACTTAGCCAGAAACCGTCCTCTTAATATTTTTCATGGACGATAGGTCTAGACATTGACGCAAGTCTTTTAACTGAAATTTACTCTGGAAGAGATAAGTAGAATGAAACCTACCACATCCTGTAGAATGTAGGACTATAGAAATCTAGATCTCTATTAACTATAAGACAACAACTGTAACTCTTCACACTTCAAAAAAAAATCAAAAACTATTCTTTAACAGTACCTTTGGATTTACTTTATCTGTGTTTGGAGAAAATATATTTTAAAAATAATGAAAAACCTATCTGAAGCAATATTATTTCAGTAATTTTTCTCACAGATGTAATTTGTTGTACATTACAATATCCTGATTTTTTCTTAAAGCCACTTCATAGTGGGATATATCAATACTGTCACACACTAGGTCACTACAAGCTGAATATATTTTCTAAATCTGTTAGCTATCATGTCAGCAATTCTTAGAAAACAGATCCAAAACAGCAGATGGCTGAGAATTTAGTTTCCCTGTATTTAACTAGTAGTAAAGATGTCATTATTAATGCATAGACTGAACTGAGTCTTAGAATTCCTCAACAGAATGTTTCTATATATTGCTTAATTATTTTCCAGACTTGTAAGTCCAAGGTAATCTGACTTTTAACTACTGCTTATTAATCTGTAATGATATTTAGCTTATAGAATTTTTTTTATGGATTGATTTACATAGAAACATTTTTATTGACACAGAGTTAAATCTGTCTTATGTGCCAGATTCTCTGGAAAAAAGGAAAACACATATAACTGCACTTAAATCAGTAAAGAATTATAATTTTAGATAAAATGTATCTGTACAATAATCATATTCAGTTGATAGAATCAGATTTGACCTCCAAATAAGAAGTGAAAAGTTACATTATAAATCTATACCTACCAATACTAACTGTTATCCCTTATGATTTCAGTTGAATTTAATATTGTTTTAAATAGAGTTTTCAATAATTTCTGAAATTAGATTCTGGAGAAAAAGAATTTCAACTGTATTTGCAATGTGCATGTATGGAATATTTATCAATATACTGTGATAGATTTGATTTTGGATGTTGAAAGAGAAAAGTACATTCATGAATCAATATTAATAAAGATTAATATACATGATATAAATATTGTTAGTATTAGTAATAAGTTAAAGAAAAAGCAGTGAGATTGCTTATTTTTATGTAACATTATAAAACATTTTGTAACAATGAAAAAAATGTAAAAGAATTATGAGAATGTTTAAAAAGTGTTACATATTTCTGAATATACGCAATGTCAAATAGTTTTTGAAAATGAGGACATTGGAAAGATACCTGGTCATCGCTGTCAACAAATATTTATAAATGACTCTCAAAGTGTAGGACACTAAAAAAAAAGTGTAGGACACTAAATTGTTAAGAAATTTGAAAATATACTTTTGATTAGGTTCTTCCATTTCAGATAAATAAATACAAATGCACACACACACACACACACACCCCTTGTCTCAACAATTATACATACAGTTCTTATTATTAAAGCAATATCCATCAAAGTGATTAAATAAAGTGACTGGGACTTCTGGGAAGGTGGAAAGTGTCATAATTTCTAAGATACTTAACAAATTAATGTAAGAAATTTAAAATGATGCAACTAATGTAAGATACAGTAAATCCCAGACTCTCTGAAATGTAAATAAATAATAGAATTTTGATTTCAGAATTCCCCATGCAATAAATGGATGACACCTATATAAGAACACTGATTGTTTGAGATAACTGTATATAACATATCACTGTATATGTTATGAACAAATACACAAAGCAATGTTGCTTTGAGTTGGATATTACCCATAACTTACAAGCGAAGAAATAATGTTTCATGGAATAAATTAACTTGCTCTAGTCACATAGTTCATAAGTGACAGAATCAAAGTTTTCATCTCACTTTTCTTATTTCAAAGTTCAGACTCTTTCTACTACTACCTTACATTGCCAGAAATAAATATCTATTGGCAGGGTATAGTTGAAATAATTATACAGAAAAAAATACTTTATTAAAATACCAGCACATTGGAGGACAAAACAGAGAAAGAAGGTAAACAATATTATCTGAAAAAGTTAAACTACTATGCAAATAGGCAGGATAATTTTAAAATATTGAAATATATTAATAATTATTCCAATTTTGGAAAACATGTAACATACTGTAGGCAAGCACTTTCTGAAATTTGTAGCCAGTCTACACTACCTTTTTTTTTAACGTTAAGAATTATGCTCTTTAAATCACCATAATTCGAACAACAAAATTTTTTTTAATTAATTTTATTTATTTTTATACAGCAGATTCTTATTAGTTATCTATTTTATACATATTAGTGTATATATGTCAATCCCAATCTCCCTATTCATCCCACTATCACCCTCTCCCTTCCCCCCTTGGTGTCCATACGTTTGTTCTCTACATCTGTGTCTCTATTTCTGCCTTGCAAACCGATTCATCTGTACCATTTTTCTAGATTCCACATCTATACGTTAATATATGATATTTGTTTTTCTCTTTCTGACTTACTTCACTCTGTATGACAGTCTCTAGGTCCATCCATGTCTCTACAAATGACCCAATTTCATTCCTTTTTATATTGTATACATGTACCACATCTTCTTTATCCATTCATCTGTCGATGGGCATTTTTATAAATACTATATGCATGTATTTACATTATAAAAGTAGGACTAGTATAAGTGACAGAGCTTGGTCAACACAAAGAAGAAATTTTTAACAGAGATATACAAATAATTGAACTAGTTGCCTCAAAATTTAGTAAGACACTTGTCATCAGAATTGCCTAAAAAATAGGCTGGATAACAATGATAGACCCTAACAGTATATATGTATTCATCAACTAGTTGAAAAAAGTAAATTAAATAAATAAGCTAGAGTAAAATGAGTGGGTGCTATAGAGTCTGCCAACATCAAGAAAATTTCAGGGTGTTAACTTACTTAAAAATTGTAAGCTCTTAATTATAAATTGTATATCAGATTGTATTATTATTAAAGTTCTGGTCACCAATTATAGTGTGCAGAGGTGGTTTCCCCACACCAAGCAGTTCTCTGACATCAACTAATTTCTGACTCAATCTATCCGGAGATAGCATCAGATTCCACAGGTTAAACACTGAAAAGTGTCAACAGGTATTATTTAAATTCTGTCAAACTAATTAAATTGAGCATGTTATGAATTTGAACTATGAAGAACCATGGCTGGTCATGCCCACAGAAGCTGTTTGTCTCTATCGTGACAAAATGCCTTTGACTGAAGGTAGCTGCCACAAATAATTAGGACACTAAGTATGATTAAGTATGACAACCTTACAAATTAGCTTTCTTTTTGTATCATTGAGGATATATCTTCAAAGAGCCAATATAAATTCAGTAATGTCATTGAGTAAGTTGGTGCAAAAGATGTAGAGTCCAGGTCCCCTCTCTTGGGTATCTCTTTGTGAGATACACCAAATCAGTCTTTCAAGTATTGATAATAACTGGATTGGTTAATTAATAGTTAGATTCTCTTCTAAACAAATGTTTTGTTAAAAATAACTATAAGTATAAATAACAAGTATGTAGCTATATATACTCTTGAATAATTTTTAAGAATAACAAACATAGTATAATATCACTTGCTCCATTTTATCTGTTTCATTGTCTACCTTCTGGCCCCTTACTCATTTCATTCAATTGAGTGGCAGGGTAACCAGACACTTCAAGTTTCATTTCCTCAACTCTTTTTAATACTGTGCATAAAAGTATACCAGTTCCAAATAAATAAACATGATCTTAATTTTATTTAATAATTCAAACAATAACTATTCGGGGCACAATTATAATCATCTTATTCAAATGCAACAGTATTAATGACAAATGACTAGGTAGCATGGTTTAGGTGAACCAAGACTTTCATTAGGTTGAGAATACTATATTGTCTTCTCTAGGCATGTAGTTAGTAAAACACTTAATCCCTTAATATCTTAGCTCTCTTTTCACCAAGAAGTTTAATAGTAATGTGGTTAAAATATAAATTACCAGAAAACTTTTACAAGCAGTGTTTCCTGTCTTTTTTTTTCTTTAATAACTAACATTGCTCAATCTTCTCTTTGAAAAGTAGACAAAAAGATACTATGGGTTTGTTTAAATTACATGCTATTTGTAGGCTTGTTTAAAAAATTAGCAAAATAACTAACATGTTCTCTAGCAGCAGTACTCGACAGTAAATTGTTTCTCAAAACTGTATTCTCAAAAGAACTTCCAAAATATGCTGCGACTCTTGTTAAAATGCAGATTCACAGACTCAGTGACATGTCACCTGAGTTAGAATCGCCTAGGTTGTTGCCTTTTTAGCAAGGTCCTGTGGTGTTTCTTAAGCATCTTTAAATAAAAAAACCTCTGGCATTCTGACCCTTAATGAGCTTGAGTCTTCACAAAATAATGTTCTGTTCAGCTTAGCCTTAATACTGAGAAGAATATATAATATTCTCCTTCAGAATTTTCCTATTTGCTGAAAGCACATGCTCAAAAATTCTGACTGATGAACTTAAAATACCTGTGACTATATGGAAATAATTTCAAGTACAAAATTTTCAGAGGTATACAGATTCAAATTTATCTTAAGCTATATCTATAAACACCAGCTGCTCTAGTATTTTTGACTGAACAACTATTTTCTAATTTAGACTTTGTCTTCTACCACCAAAGGCCAAATGTAGTAAAACTTATTGAGTTCATTACATCTCTGACATTCATCCATTTATATTAGTATTTTTTACAAACTGTATGTAGCTTTTTTTATGTGCCAGGTACAGTTTAATGAACTACCCAAATATTAAATCATGTACTTATTATTACAATCCTAAGAGTTAGGTGCTACTATGATCTCCTTTCCAGGTGAGGAAACTGAGGCACAGAGAGACTATATAATTTACTTAAGACCTAGCAAGTAGCTTAAGGTGATAAAGCCAGAATTCAAGCTTAGGCAGTCTGGCTCAGTGTCTATACTCTTAACTCATGCTCTGCTGCCTGTGACACAAGATTGATACATTTCTTTGAGGTCAAAAGTTGGAAGCTTTGATTTTATTGGGCTTTTTGCCTAACTCTTTCTATAGTAAGTGAGAGAGAAGCTAATATTTTAAAAAGTCTGTTTGAACAAGTCTTATTAGAAATAAATCCTTTTAGGCAAGCTTCTCTGCAATAATGTCTTATTTTATTTTGCAGGATTTGCAATTCAAAATTATTTCACCAAAAACTAATATTCCAAATTAGTACAATGAAGCCTGACTTTTATTTTCCTCTTGTAAAATCAGTCACTAAACAAAAAGAAATTGCATGGGGTTCTGCTGTGTGTTTGACTTCACTCTTTCTATTACAAAAGCTCTTCATCACCATAGAATTGAATGTTAGGAAAAAAAATTAATATGGTTTATAGCAGTAATCCTCTTAAATGCTTGAGACTTTGCCAGCTTTCAACTAACAAGCCAGGTTATTAACGGCTGCGGTCCTACAACACTCAGGGATTATTGTCTAGGTCTGCTGACGAGGCATTGCTAGTGACCAGTTTGTAAAATGCAATCTGTTATTTTACTTCATAACCTGATCAATGATTAAAACTGCTTGAAGTACAAAAACCTGCCTTCCCGACCAGCTGATGATTTTTGCAATACATAGAATTGAATGGCTCTTTTTATGTGTGATTAAAGGTTCTGATTATTACCTGTGTAAGTTATCTGGCAGCTTTTTTTTTTGGCTTTTGGTTTGATCAAGTAAACTTGAAAAGAACATCAAGATTAAAAAAAAAATTAACATTACCTTTAACTAAAAAAAATGACAGCTCTGTCAGAAGACTGTCTCCCCTCACCTGATTCTTAATATGGAATTCCTGACAAGTATACAGATTTGCCTTAATTATTTATTCATTTCATTGAAACCGTCTTCATCTGCTTTAAATTTCTAATAAGTCTATTTAAATAAAGAGAATCCTATTTGAATGTTGATTTTATACTTTAAAAATCATGAAGGTGCCTGTATTATACAGAAGTGGTATGAAGCAATGGTAATGGTTGTATCAGTAAATGGCCAAAATAAAAATGCTAATTGCATTAGGTAATGACATGATAGTATTTCAAACCAACTTAGTGTAAAATAGCTACGGATATCAATGGATTGCACAACAATAAGAAAGCTCTATTGTTGCTAGAAAATATGGAAGATACAATCTGTAAAGAAGAAAGAAAGGAAAAAATGTCATATTTCCTTACCTTCATAAATTGAACAAGTTAGATCAAATAGGACACTTTCCTCTGACACAGTAAATAGGGCAATTGTCCTGTTCCCTGTGCCTAAGGCCTGGCATCAGGTTTTGAAATGATTATTTGTTTTGTTTGGTTTGTAGGTTGATTTTACTGGCTCATTAAAAACCCAATAGCTCTAATCTAAAGAACTGCCTTTGTTTTTTCCTATGGAAGTCTAGATCATGTCTTTGCAAATTTGCTTCTCATAATTATCCAGATTTATTATGAATTTCCCTACTGTTCCCCACCCCTGGCAAAAGTCACTCTTTCCACTAAAGTATGTATATTAAAAGTCTGAAGTCCTTGGATTTAAACACAGGGCAATCATCTGAAAGGCAGGTGAGGAAGACTCTAGGGATGGCGGACATTTTATTTCCAATTTAGTTCTAAAGAAATTTTTTTTTCTTTTTTTTTGCGGTACGCGGGCCTCTCACTGTTGCGGAGCACAGGCTCCGGACGCGCAGGCTCAGGGGCCATGGCCCACTGGGCCAGCCGCTCCGCGGCACGTGGGATCTTCCCGGACCGGGGCACGAACCCATGTCCCCTACATCGGCAGGCGGACGCTCAACCACTGCGCCACAAAGAAAGCCCTCTAAGTAACTTTTTTTCCTGTCTTTTAAATGACAATGGGACAAAGGCAGGTAGGAAGCTTTTCCCCTCCCACATATAGACAGAGACAGATACAAGTGTAAACACTATAGACTAGTCTTACTGATTGGGGAATAAAAGTCAAGGCAAAATGTTAGCAGAGAAAGAAGCTGGGAGCTCTGTAGTTACCCCACCTGAATTTTTCACTCATTAAACTTGGTGAGAATACTAGGGTCCTATACCTGACAGGCCTCAAAATACTATTTTAGTAAGAAAGGTTATAGGGAATTTTTTTTACCTTATATGTTGGAAAATTCTCCCATCTATTTAATTGCTTAGATTTCTGGAAATGGAAATTTGAAATAATTTTCCTCCTGAATTTTAAGGCATTATTTGTTCCAAATTTCTTAGGTGCTATTGAATAATCCAACACCATTCTAAATACTTTATAAAGTAAATAATAAAAAATAAAATAAAAACGTTTTTGTCCCTCTCTGGAAGCTTTTATAAACTCATCACTAAACATATATTTTGACATTTCAAGATATGTTTTGCTGTGTTTTGTGCCCTAGTCATTTTGATGGGAACTCACTAAACCTTTGCATTCTGCAAATGTAGAAACATTTTGTAAGAATTAATTCTCAAGAGACTAGATGATACTCTCAAGAAGTACTAATTTTTGTCCCTATTTCAATTTATTTCACCCCACGTAGTGATTAAATTTTAATCATACAGTAGGAAATGCTAACCACTGATCCAGGGAAACAAGCTTAAGTTTTTGATCCCTTTTAATTTGAAAATCTCCCTAAGAAAGCTTTTATTAATAATTTATATGTCAGTGTGAGAAAGTTTCATATATGTCTTTTAAAGTTATTTTGTGTAGGGAGATGATAACAATACGAAACTAAATTGGAGTGAGATATTTCTACAAAAAGTTAAAAAATATTTTTTAAAGGCAGCCTACAGGGAGTACAGAGTTATGAAGAAGTAAAATGTTTCATCTTTTACTATTTGGCCTAAGGTAAAAATTTGCCTTCTTAAAAATCTTCATTATATTTCTGAATTGGTAAATGTAGTGTAATTTGCTATAGGTATAACTATTGGCCAAAAGTGATATTTTATAAAATTACTTATGATTCAGATAAACTCTTTATTTCTTTTATTCAAAAGAAGTCTAATTCTGCATGTAAAGTTTCAAGTGTTTGGGCTAATAGTGTATACCTAATTGTATTCAAATATTATTTACCTATTAAGAAAACATACATACTTAGATCTTTGTAATGATGAGTTAAAAGGGAAGGAGTTGGATCTGAATCTCCAATCCTTGCTTGCCAAATACTCTGATATTTTTCAAGTTTAATTAATTGTACATAGCTTCTTCTTCTCCATCAGATAAAAAAATAACATGTATAAAGATGAAACAACCAGCACAAGAATGTATTTGTGCATTATTCATATGAAAAATTTGAGAAGTATAGAATGGCAGTGGTTTAGAATATAGAAAATAAATTGTCTTTCATTTTCTATAATTAATCATATATATAGATATATTGACATACAAAATCATATGCATCTCCCAAATTATAACAATATAATAATATGTTGGACTCTTTTTGTACCTTACTCCTGAAATGCTCAAGGGATTTTCACATAGATTATCTCATTTGTTTACCCAACATTCCTGTGAGGTGGGAGCAGTTATCATACTGTGACATCTTTTTCAGAGGTAGTATATTTTGAAGTTTCACTTTCAGCTATAGTATGGCTCATTCAATGACAGAAGGCGACTTTAGGGGAAACTGTAGATATAACACTGTGGGTACCATCCGTGTAAAAATATTCTCCACAACATATTCATCAGCGTTGTCTACTATGTAACTTGGTTACAGAGCTCTTTTTAAAGTTTCTCAGCACACAATTATATAACAATTCCTTCTAAGCACCCCCAAATTTGAACAAATGGATAGTAACAATAACAAAATTGGTAATGAGAATGATGGAAGTGGTAAAAAAGTAAAGCAAATTCAATATAGTTCCTGATATTCAGAAGGATTTCTATAAAATGCATGAGTTTCAACATGCCACACTGAAGAATGGGGTCTTTGTTCTTTGTTTTCCAGATGGAAAAGAAAAGAAAACTGAAGTCTTTGCAAGATCCTTCAGTGAGACACTTCTGACAAGTGATCAAATCATTGAACAATTCTTCCTGAAAAATAATGTTCAGATGTAGTCTAAGTATTCGCCCTGTGACAGCATGAACAGCCTTCCCTCTGTGTTGACATTCATTCTAATAATAGACACTGTAGACAGAATATCTGACACCTCCACCAAACCAAAAAAGACTATGACTTCATGTCTCTCATATAAAATCCTTATTAATGGAAATATTCTCATTGATTAAAAATGGGTTTGAAACTGCTTTTTTACTTTTGATTATGTTACCAAAACATAAGGAATGTGGTAGAAACACAATGTAACTTAAGAAATACTGGTATTGTTCAAAAAAATGTAAATGTTTCCTAGTAAGATGATGGCATCCTCTTTTATATCACGACAGTGAATACATAAATAGCTTTTCAGTGTTTCTGTAAATAAAGGTACTTTAAAAAGTCATTAATTTATTAATAACGTTTTAGGACACAATAAAATAGAAAGAATGGCAGAAAGGATTTTCATGCACCCATCACCTATTGCCAATCTTATTTCGTCCAGATCCCACACAACTAACCATCTGTCAAGGCACGCAGAATGTTTTAAAGAAAATTCCAAATTTATCAGTAAATATTTAATGTGTGTCAAACATCTCAAAACTATATGCTCTGCAAAAGTGCTAAAGAGTATGCAATTAATACTGAAAGAGTCTATGACCAAAGTGAAATGGAATGGCTTCACATGAACCTCATCAAGGCAGAGACTGTATTACTCTACCCACCATAAGCTATACATAAGGGAGCAAAGGTCCTCAAACACTATCATTACTGTCACTGGATAAAGCTCCACGGCTGGATTTTTCTGCTCAACATGATCATATTTAAGGAAAACTTTTTAAGAGGAGAAAAAAACAAAACAAAACACTATTTGAAAAAAATTAAAATAGAATAGCCCTTGTCAGCAAAGATTGTGGAAGCAACAAAAATACATATGAAACTTCCTTCAAAGATAGGAAACCTAAAATATTTGTATCCTTTTACTTTCAAATATAATATAATACATCCATAAATTGAATCCCTTTCCTCTTCTGAGCTCTGGTTCATCTTTTCAAATCAAGTACCTCATAATCTTCTAGTAGAATTTTGTTGAATCATTGCAATGTTTTGTTTGATTATAGTGCCATTAATATTGTTTTATGATAACTTCTGTGCTTATTTTAACACATATGCTTTTCTACTAATCCAGACCAGTCGGGAGAGAACTTCAATAAAAATTACAAGGTAAAATAAAAGTTCACAAGTTAAAATTATAGGACAGGAGATGGAGTGATTACATCTGCTTAAAAAAATTTTTACGTGTATCTCTAAAAGATATAGGATCATTTCTTAAAACATAAACTCAATATGATCAAACTTTTCAAAATTAACAAAGATTTCTATAAAATCATCAGTGACTGAGTTCCTTTCCCATATATCCCTGCCTTTTTTTAATTGCTTGTTCCTATATATGTATATGTATAACTGATTCACTTTGCTGTACACCTGAAACTAACACAACATTGTAAATCAACTATACTCTAATAAAAATTTTCTAAAAATCATACAATAAATCAGTTGACACACTTATGTCTCTTTTAATGTGTACATCTACCCCCTCCTTCCACTTTCTGTTCCTTGCAACTTATTTTTTAAAGTAGCCTGTTCATTGGTATGTCATCAATTTTGCTCATTGCACAAATGTGGAATCATTTTCAATTTCCCACTATCCCTATTATTTTCTCTAAATTGATAGTGACATAATTAGATATCTGACTTTTTTTCATCATATTCAGATTTAATTTTTTGGACAAAAATATTTATTTTTCTTATCGTAAGACTCCAAATCTTCATAACAAAGTCTCAAGGAAAGAATATGGACTTTGGGACTGGGTTTCAGTTCTACAACTTACTAGCTTTAGTGTCTGAACCTTGGCAATTATACATACTATCTGTGACTCAGTTTCCACAAATAGCCTTCCAGTGTCTTCCTTCACTGCAGTGCACTTTTCCCCTGTAACTCTTCTGGTGGGATGGGAGGAATAATTCAGTTTCAAAACTATTGGAAGGGGGCTTCCCTGGTGGCGCAGTGGTTGAGAGTCTGCTTGCCAATGCAGGGGACATGGTTTTGAGCCCTGGTCTGGGAAGATCCCACGTGCCGCGGAGCAACTGGGCCCATGAGCCACAGCTGCTGAGCCTGCGCGTCTGGAGCCTGTGCTCCGCAACAAGAGAGGCCGCGATAGTGAGAGGCCCGTGCACCGTGATGAAGAGTAAATCTTAAAGAAAAAATATTGGCAGGAAAGTTTTCATAAAACCTTTGGCTATAGGATAATTGAGTTATGATACATACAGAGATAGGGGGTCTTGTCAAAACATAGGGTTTTTTCTGACTAGCTACAAGTACACTCATAGATAAGAGTTACAAGGTACTTTATTCATTTTCTTTAGTATTTTACAGAAAGGATAGACATTGGATAGAAAAAGCATTGATAAAAGAAAATGTACCAAAGATTTGACCAAGTCAAAAGGCAATCCTGAAACCCTTGTCTAATTAGTTATGTGATTGAATTAAATGTTTTTAATCTGGTAGCTGTTGCAAAGATGGTTTTCACAAAGAGTCTGATGCCAGAGAATTTCAACTTTAGACATCCAAGCTCTTTGGGACAAAGTAAGAAAATCTAAGATTAATCTATTTGGAATTATAGATAGTCACAAGTGACTAAGAGAGCTGATATTTTTCTTGTAATTTTTGCATATTTATTATTATTATACATATATATCTGATATAGAGAATGTTGGTTAAGATTTACTGATATTTTTAATGAAGAATTTGTAATTTTAAGCAGAGTCTAAATTCTATTACAATAATATTTTAAAAGGAAAGAGGCTTTGTATCTTCTTTTCAAATACATCTGTCCTTTGTCCTGGCTATGCAATCCATCATGCTATACTTCTGAGGGTGGTACATGATTTCCAAAAGACTTCTGAAAGAGGGCCCTAGTTAACCCTATTTCAGTAAAATAACTGTCACCAAAAATATACCACATGATTAAGGTTTACTGAGTACAGAAAAAGCCAGATGGAATAAGAAAAGTCCAAAAATCTTATCATTTCTAAACTACTGAAGGAATTGGGGATGTTTAAACCAAAGACTAAAGCTTGGCCTGGACCAAATTCTTAGTTCACAAAATAAGTTGTCTTCTTAGATTTGAGGAGGTGGATTCTGAATAATAAAGTGCAATTACATCTGTATTAACTAAAAGAGAAAACTGAGCAAATAAGAAAGGGTTAAAAAGCAGGCATTTTGCTCTATATGTGAAAGAATTTTACAATCATTTGATTTGACACAATACAAAATGTATTCTTTTCAGGTGTCATTTAACTAACTGTAGCTAATTTTTCACACAAATGGCAATACTATAGAGCTGATGGTGGATCAAACATTGAGGTTGTTTATCTATCAATTTCTCTATTAATTTGAGAGTCTACATACTTCCGAGTAATCACTGATAATAGCTTACTTGGAAAGGTATCTCTAAAAATGAGTTTAGACAAAAAATAATCCTCCAAGTGACAAAAGTACATGTATTTGGATAGTTTAATACAGGTATGGAGTAGACTGAATAATTTAGTGAAACAATATATAAGACTAAAACTAGCTATTTTACTTTCTATTTTGATTTTAAAAGATACAATCACTAACCTTTCTTACTGTGTTCTGTTAGAAAATCTACGGGTATGCTGTTAAAGCAACTGGAGAGAAATGTTGGCAAGCCATCAGTTAGCATATGTGAGGAGGAATCCTGGCCGTAATCTTAAGGACAGAAATTATCAATTTGGAGAAATGGTTTTGTACACCACAGGGTACATTTTGTTTGCTGTTTATTTATGCTGTAGCTATAAGTCAAATGCCTAACAATTACTTGTAAAGGCAACTAAAGCTAACTGTTCAGTTCTGTGAGAGTGTAGATTAGAATGGCCTAGAGTTTTTCATAATACATGCCTAAAAATTCAATATATAAGGTACATAATCAATTACAGCTTTAAAATAATAATAGCAACAACAACACAGTAATCAAACACATATTCATCTAAGTATGTCCTTTCAGAGAATTTCCTGACTTTCTGTGGATAAGGAGAGATGGGATTCTCACTCATAGTATTATTTTTTTGCAGTAATGTCAGGAATGAGTACCCAAGTGTTTGTTCAGTTTTTCTTCATTATTTCCAAATAAAGAAAATTGCAGAGTTTGAAAAAAAAGATTTCAGTGAATCTAGTATGTATTGATACAAGTCTTTCAAATTTCACAGAGACAATATTTCATTATTTTAATCATAATTTAAATCAACTCTAGCAAAGGGTTGAATCTCTTTGGATGGCACCCTAAAAATGATCATTAATAATCTCTAAAAATGTAATTTATATAGTCTCTTCTCTATTGAAACTCTGTATTCTAAAAAGTCAAAATAAACACAGTATTCATGATGTTTCAAAAGATTATAAATTAAAACTTTATTTTGCAGAATTAAAAAATCACAATATATTTTTATGCTAGATAACAAGGGAAGGAAGAAGGAATGGATATTACTTGAAATGCTGAATACACATCAAAAAACCATGTATTATAATTCAGTTACTGTTCACAAAATTGCGTGCAAAATGTATAATTAAGCCCCCTTAAAGATACAAGGATAGAGATGATAAGAAACAAATGACCAAAGTACATATAAAGGTTAATGTACAAGGTACGTTTTCAAACTGTATCTAACTCTGTAGTCCATTTTCCTTCTACTATTCAATATACTAGTATTTGGTCTAGTATTTCTACTGAAGCTGAAGATGGAAGATCAGGTTTGAAGGAGTATGCATTTCTGTCATGTAATTCTGTGCAAAAAAGACTTAACCAAAGTCAGTCATTTGTGAAAATCAAACCCAGTAAAAAGAAACCATATGTAAATCATCATCATCATCACCAACGTTAAACCTCTATCAGAGTAAGTAATAAATTTATCACAGTTTTTGTCTACATGTGTAGTGTGTTATTCTCAAGGAAATATGCCTTCGAAGACATTGAAAGCTGGCTATTAAAAATATATATCTTTAACCATTTTGCTTTAACTTAGTTCACTAGAGAAATGACCTATGTTTTTAAATGGTCAATTAAACATTTAAGATTAACAAGTCAGAGAAAAGAAAAGTCCATAGCGTGGACCTTATGTGTTAGGCTACCATATAAACAAACAAGCATATTTTAGAATGAGAATATGAGTAGACATATGTAATAAGCCTACTCAAATATCTTGAACACAGTTAAAAATATTTATATACCATGTCTTGTGAAACCAAAATACAATTCTATTTTTTTTCTTTCTGGGAGATGACTTAATTGTAAATAATATAGTTAATACCATGCATTCATCATATTCTCTACTAATTGTTTTTTTCCCTTTCCAGGATCTGTGAAATAGTTTCAAATAGCAAAATCAACAGCAGTTAGCATGATTAAAACTGCATTCTTAATAAGAATTGTATTCTAACTTGTATTAATGTTTATTTTAAAATGTTCCTGTATTGTGGAGCCATCTGTTTCTTGCCTGTTATGGTACCTAGGTTCTGTAATCATAGTACTCAAGGGAGGTCATCATTTTTCTTCATGATAGAAGAAGCATTCTACATTTCATTAAAAAGAATTAGTTTGATTCAAATTCTAAAGTAACTGGGAATAAATTGTTGATAACATTAAAAACTGATACTTCTTGAGGTTAATTTTTTTTTCTTAATATCTGCATTCACAGTGAGTTCCAAATGAGTGACTAGGTTATAAATTTCCTTGTCTTGACAAAGAAAAAGATCTCAAGTCAGTCAATGAGTCCCATTTTTGAACTTCTCAAATTCTCCCTAAAACAGCAGCAATATTCTTTTGAATATATGACTTTCAAATCACCTTTTGAGCATATTGAAATCAATTAAACAATAAGTGTATTCTCATTTACAAAAGAAATCAATCAGCTGTCATTTTTGATTGATTATTCTTAGTTGGAGTGGTGTTTAATCCATGAATTTATTACACATTTTTCAACTACTATAAAATAGCATATGACTTGGAAATGATGTCACCTGGTAAATGGACAAAAAAATCCAGTTCTCTCCCAACCTTTTTTTTTTTTAAGTCTTCCTTGAAGCACATGATCATCTCTTATTGAAGAAGGTAGATTTTTTTACTAAGCATAAAACTGTAGTGCCTGCTATGCTATCAAGAACATAAATGTTAGCAAAAACTGAGGCTAAAATATGTGCCCAGAGCAAACTAATCTACCTATATTGTATTAGTATGATCCACATGATTCTTTCAGAAGACATTATTTGCTATTTTTCACTATAAAATATGCTGCATGGCCCTAAGTAAGTTCTGTGGATAAGGTCACCTAACTTGTACACCAGTAACACTATAGATCACCGACCACTCTCATTGTTCTAAGTACAAATCAGAAAAATACTTTCCCTATCCATGTTCTGAGATTATAGAATTGCAACTACCATTAATTAATTGGCATGGTATGTTCAGTCTGCCCAGATTGAAGAGTTTATCACTGAAACTTTTACTAAATTACTAAAGTATGGTTATGGTAAGATACAGATGACATTCAGTCAGTGTTATTATTGTTTTTAAATTTTTTACTGACAATACAGGCACTCATTGCCTGTAGCCAGCTTATTGCTCTCTCTTACTCTACCCTTGGTATGCTACTGCTTACCATGAATATCTTTTATCAGTTTCCAAAGCATAAAATCTTACTCTCTCCTTAAAAAAAAAATGTGGAAACTACATCATTTCCATTAAAAACGCAGCTAAGGAGGAAATTTACTTTGTCCATTGGCAACCTCCTTCTCTACCACTTTATTATATTTTCAAAGACAATGCTTCTCTACCCTGCATTTAGCATTGCAGTTTGTTTCTGGGAGGAAAAGCAAAAGCAAGAATTGCATGAGAGTAGAAGGATAAGAATGAAAAAAAGGAACTTTTACTGAAGTTATGAGTGTTCTTTTCTAAACGAAAGTAACATTTTATTAAATACATTTTATTCAGTTTATAGAGAGCATGGGTTGTTGAAACTGGCACGGAAATGGCATATGGTCACTGTATCCATTTCTGTGTTCATGGAAAGCTGGAAATGGAGTTGTATTAACCTAAAATTAAAGTTGTAATTAAGCAAAAAGATGGTTAAGATGAGAGAAAGGGGCAGCATTTATTTAGACTCTTATTTGTGCCATGGTTTGATGTCAGCATGTCACATACGTGGTTTCACATAATGTTCTCAGTTACTCTCCAAAGTATTCATCTTATTTCCATTTTATCCCCATTTTTTAGGTCAGTAAACTAGAGATCAGAACATTTAAATAACTTGCGAAAATTTCCATAGTTAGTAAGTAGCACACAGGATTTGTATCGAGATCAGTCTGACAAAATATCTTTCAATTACACCAAAAATGCAAAGATTAGATGGAATACACATATGAAAGTTGAGACTGAGCTCCTAAAAAGATCCTTATGGGAAAACTCAGTCAATACCAAAAAATCATAACTCTTACTATATATTCATTATATTTTAATTTATAGTGGTAGAATTACAGCCTCTGATTAAGTAAGGTAGGAAAAATCGTTAACTCAGGAATTATTTCACAACTCATCTCTATTAACTCTTATCACCAAAGAACCAAATGATTCATCCATTTTGTATGTGTGTGTGATTAACATTGAACAACTGGAGAGAAAATCTTTCAAAAAATCTTTACAAATCAGTAATACAAAGTCGTAATTAAGCCCACTTATTTTTTGTTATAAAGCAGTTAAACCATAGGAATTCACATATTTTATTACAAGTTTCATACTTTTTTTTTTTTTGCCGTACGCAGGCCTCTCACTGTTGTGGCCTCTCCCGTTGCAGAGCACAGGCTCCGGACCCGCAGGCTCAGCGGCCATCGCTCACGGGCCTAGCCGCTCCGCGGCATGTGGGATCTTCCCGGACTGGGGCACGAACCCGTGTCCCCTGCATCGGCAGGCGGACTCTCAACCACTGCGCCACCAGGGAAGCCCACATGTTTCATACTTTTGTGTTTACATACTTTACATGCCTGTTCCCTCAATATCCTACACTCTTGGAGGAGAACAGCCAAGATTAAATGGGTGACAGTGTCTGACATATACAGGGTATGTTCAAAAAATGTTTGCAGAGTAAATGAAATAGTCACAACAGATAACAGTATAACACAGTTTAGAGGACTGAACCTGAGATCTCATCCTTTAGTAATGATTCAGGAGAATTATTTCAATATTTCAATATTAAAAATACAGCTGGCAATAGAAATTCATAGATATTCAGTCATTTAACTTTAGTTTTCTTGGTTGTGATTTACAATAAAACATATACTTCTCTGAAATACTGTAACAGGATAAAGAAAATCATCAGATCACTGTATATCAAAATACTCTAAGTTGCATTAATAAAATCATGTATTTACCAAAACAGTATACTAGTTAAGTACCTAATGACCTCTCATGAAATCAACGAGAGAAAATGAATATGTTTACATTCTCCTATGGTACAAGTTGTTTTGTAATTCCTTCCAGGAAACGCTTCCTCCGAACAATATACATATTATGGAAGAGATAGAAAACAAGCAATATTCATAGAACATATGGTAAATTTAAGGACATGTTGCTCTAATCTCATTATCCAAATATCTGTTATTTTGTGTAACACTAGTCTATTTAAAAAATTTTTTTACTCAAACTTTCAAAAGGTTATTGGAATGTTACTGACCAAGGTATTATATAAATTCTATCCCATTTAAAATATGAAAAATGTATTCACCTAAAATCTAACATCTAAAAGAGGACAAATAGCCCTTTGTTTAAATAATTTTTGTCATAATCAGAACTTAGAAAAGTCACACAGAAATAGTTAAATGCAGTTTGATCCAACTGTATCTGCTTGCATGGAAAAACATTTGATAACGAACTAGACAACCAAGTTTTTTATCATGTTCTAAAACTGTAATAAAATGCTGTACTGTAAATCCAAAATGACCTGCAAAACTCAGGGGGAAAGTGAATATGATCTCTTTCCAGTTATTCTAGCAGAGACAGTATAATTTTTGAACTTCCTGACAGCTCTATTGCTTACTCTACCAAGAGCTGGCAATGTTACTGGTGCCTTTATCAAGAAATGTTCTTTCACATAACACTGCAAAGTCAAGATTTCACCTATCATATGTTTATGACAGGGTAGCTTGACAAAGACACAGAACAAAGTGAATTAAGCTGAAAATGGACGTGAATTAAAGGTTCATAGTAGCAAATTAGCATTCTCTTCATGTTTTTTCATGTCTAAAACAGTGTTATTTTTAAAATCCTTTCTGATGAAAACATTTTCATTTTTAAACGGAAACATATTTGTGCTGCATATGTAAAGACATGGAGAAAATTGAAATTTAGTCTTCATGGAAGTAGACTGAGCCTCTCCATCATGTCTAATACTTTAAATATTAACAAATAGTGATTGGTCGAATAAGAGGAAGTCAATGGGCAGAAAGCTCCTGCTTGTTCATTTTTCGTCTTTTGACAATTTAAAACATATGGCTGAAAATAACAGGAAATTAATTTCTTCCCTTCATGAGCCAGGAAAATAATGACATTTCTAGAGCTTTAAAAGGACACTCAAAAAGTCTAGCAAAAATAGTTTTTATTATAATTGCAAATATTATGATCCTATTAAATGTTGGACTGATTATCTTCACAAGTTTGCATGTGATATTATGCATCAGGACAAGGTATATGAAAATAAATGGAAAAAAGTTTGATTCAGATTTATGTCAAGTGTTTTGTTTGCAGAGTGTATGATACAGAACAATTAACTTAAAAGGTTCAAGTCCATGAGGAAAAGACGACTATCAGAGGAGAATGCTAGGAAGGAAATGTTTTGCAGATGTACTGCATTTAAATTAATAAAATCTCATTAGGTTTTATGTTTGCCAATAACGCTGGAAAAGTTACCATACATTGTAGGAACAATTACCCAAATCTTCACTGTCTCATTAGGTTTGTCATACTGTTTTCATTATAATACATTAGAACTTGCTAGTGAGCCTTCAGTAATGACATATTGTTCCGATTCTCCTTTCAGCAGGCTCTACGATATTTCAGTATTTGTGCTATAAGCCAGCAGGTGTCTTCACTTTGCTTTCTCTGAATCAGTTTTATACAGAGACCTCCAGACACAGAATGGAATGTAAAAGGCTTTCAACAACCACATAAAACTGAGTCAGATTAGAGTGAAGCAATACACACTATTTTTATGATTTTATGTTAATTCAAGACACTAGAAATGTGCACCTTTAGAGTATATGTCTGCTCTGGTAAGACCTGTTAGTGAAAGCTGTATTAATGTAGATAAACCATGCAGTATATAAAGTTTAAAGATTTGCATAACAAATGGAAGACATAGAGCTGATTTGAATATCTAAAGCATTATAAACTTCAATAAGAACAACCAACACTGTTTGAGCTTTCAAGGCACTTGCATTCAAATGAGAAAGATTTAAAAAGGATACGATTTTTAAAATGCTTTGAAGCTTCCTACTAAAGGTCTTAGGCAGCTCAAGGTTAAAATAAATATTGGATTTAAGGTGGGTGAAAAAAGATTTAGAAGCAATTTAAAGTAGAAGTCACTTAGCAGTGAAATAAAATGAATGTTTATAGTTAGTGTAATTGTCACCTGACCTTCAAAAGGCAAAGAACCACTCTATACAAGACACAAGAATGAAAAAAAAACCATCAGCAAAGAAAGACATCCAAATTTCTGCTTTACTTAATCCTTATGATTAAATTACAACTCTGAAAAAACTTTTCCTAAATGAATAAATGTCCCCCCCAAAGGTAGCTGAATTTAAACATTTGAAACAATGAAGATCTAAGTACTTGCTGATGCATTAAGCTATGACTGTAGTGAAATATTATTATATGAAGTGCCTTTTTAAAGTAGGTAAGTTCACAGATATCTCATCCCATTTGCGTCAAATAGGAGAACAAAAGATATTGCTAAATATGTTACAATAGTCTCAATAGTTCTGATGTACTGATTGGTGAGTCTTGGGCAGTTTTTTCATCTTATGATTGGGAGGGGGAAATAAAGACCAAAATAACCACCTTTTGCACCAAAAGTACTTTTAAAATTGTTTAAAACTCTGACATTAATAATGGAAGAATATTATTTTGCCAGATATATATTCATAAACTCATTTATGAGCACTTATATGTTGAACCATGCATAATTTACATACAGCTACCATAAAAAATAGATAAGTAAAAAGATATATTGTGCAGAAAGAAACAAAATACAGGCTTTCCCTCCAAAAAAAGAGTCATGGTTTAACCAAAACCCTTTGATTACAAATTACTTTACATACAGATCTATAGAAAGGATGAAACAAGTCATTCACACACTGCTCATCTCCCACAGAAAGTCACTGGTAAACCTAACATTTGCCATATGAGGATTATTAGGACGTGTAGAAATCAATTTACTTTATTTATATTCTATTGCACCAGGACACCATTTCATTAATAACCTAACAAACATGTGAATTCTACAAAAAAACATCTGCAAAAACTTTTCATTACTAGGCTGGATATATTAATGAAACAATTTTATTGCTACTATCTATAGAAGAAAAAAGATTTTCTTCTAAGTATTTGTGCTTAATCTATTTTAAAAGACCAGTGTGTGCATCCATGTACTAATTGGTTATTATACATATTATTTGGAAATTAATTTATTTGCCAATCAGGTATGCTTGTTATTGAAAGGACCCATCTAAAAGTGAGAGTTTTTGGATTAACCCCAAATCAAATAAGATTGGAAAATACCTTGGAAAAATCAAACACATATGAGTAAATATACCAGATTGGAAGATATTTGTGAAGCCCTTTGACTTGGAGAACTTAATTTTAGTAAATTACAAATAATGAGAAAATTTAGGCCTTGAACACAGGTTTGTTACCTTTTAACCTGTCACTTCTTGTGCATATTTCATTCATAACTCATAACTATCTTGAGAGAACTGAATGCCCTCTTACTGATCACTTTATCTGTAAACATGGATACTAAACATGAGTGACAAAGTGCCAGATGCTTTCTTAGGTCTTTTATCTGTATTAACCCTTTTATTTCAGCAAATTTAGGAAGAATGAATGATCATTTTTATCATTATTCCTATTTATGGATGAGAAACAAAGACACAAAGAGGCTCAGAAGCTTGAGAAAGGTCAGATTGCTTGCGATTGCTTGAAATGGGATGTGAAACAATGTGACTCGGCTTTGGAGACCATATTTTTGACTGTTGTACATACAATCTTCTCAAGAATGCATTCAAGGTCAATATGGATTATTGCATATGAGGATTTTTGAATCCTATTTCCAAACTCTCTGCATCTCTTTACATGTGTCTCTGTCTCTGACTCAGTCTCTCTCTCTATGCATGCACACCCACATGCATACATGCAAGTTACTGATACACATTCAGCAATAGCTTTTTCCTCTACTTGTAACACAAATGAGACAATATGTTCATGAGCTATTATCTGCTTTTGAAAACATCTACCAACATCACAACCAAGTGAGATTTATCTCAGGTATGCAAGGCTGGTCCACCATTTAAAAAATCAATTAATATAATCTATCTCATCAATAAGCTAAAGAAGAAAAATCACATGATCATATCAATAGATGCAGGAAAAACATTTGATAAAAATCAACACCCATTCATGATTAGAAACTCTCAATTATTTAGGAATAGATTATATAGCTAACATGTTGCTTGGTGATAAATGCAGAGCTTTCCCACTAAGATGAGGAGCAAGGCAAGGATGCCCCCTCTCACTAACACTTTAATATAATACTTGAAGTTCTAGTGAATGGAATAAAAAAAGAAAAGAAAACTTATACAGATTAGGAAAGAAGACATAAAACTGTCTTTGTTCACAGATGACATGATCGCTTATACAGAAAATTTGAAAGAATCAACAACAAAAATACTTCTGGGACAAATTAGCAATTATAGCAAGGTTACAAGATACAAGGTTAATATACAAAAGTCCATTGCATTCCTATATACCAACAATGAACAAGTAGAATTTGAAATTAAAAACACAATATAATTTACATTAGCATCTTCAAAAATAAAATAGTTATAAATCTAACAAAGCTATGTACAAGATCTATATGAAGAAAACTACAATACTCTGATGAAGGAAACCAAAGAATGAAATAAGTGGAGATAATGTTACATGTTCATGATAGGAAGGCTCAATATTATCAAGATGTTCAGTCTTCCCAAACTGATCTATTGATTCAAAGAAATTTCCATCATAATTTCAGCAAATTATTTTGTGCATATCAGTGAACTGATTCTAAAGTTTATATAGAGAGACAAAAGACCCAGAATAGCCAACACAATTATTGAAGGAGAAAAATAAATTTGGATGACTAATACTACTGAACTTGAAGACTTCCTGTAAAGCTACAGTAATCAAGACAGTGTGGTATTGGTCAATAGATCAATGGAACAGAATAGAGAGCCCATAATTAGACCCATATAAATACAGTCAACTGATTTTTGACAAAAGGAGCAAAGGCAATATGATAGATATAAGATAGTCTTTTCAGATCATGCTGTAAAAATTGTACATCCAACAAAGAAAAGGAGGATCTAGAAATAGATGTGTACAAAATGAATCTAGACACAGCCTCTTCCAAAAAATTAACTCAGATTAAAAATCTAAATATAAAACACAAAACTCTAAAACTCCTAGAAGATAATGTCTGAGAAAATTCAGATGGCTTTGGGTTTGGTGATGACTTTGTAAAGTACAACACCAAAGGCATGATCCATAAAAGAAATAAATATGCTGAACTTCATTAAAATTAAAAAGTTCTGCTCTGTGAAATACACTGTCAAAGGAATAACACATCTGATAAAGACACATCTGATCAAGACACATCTGATAAAGGATTATTATATAAAATATACAAAGAACTCTTGAAACTCAATAATAAGAAAAAAACCTGATTAAAAAATGGACAAAGGACCTTAATAGACACTTCACTAAAGCAGATGTACAGATGGAAAGATGCTCCACTTAATATGGCATTTTTGAAACGCAAAATAAAAAAAATGAGATACCACTATACCCTTAGTTGAATGGCCAAAATCTGGAACACCAACCACAGTAAATTTTGGAGAGCACGTGAAGTAACAGGAACACTCATTCATTGCTGGTGGGAGTGCAATATGGTACATCCACTTTGGAAGACAGTTTGACAGTTGCTTTCAAAACTAAACATACTCTTACCACATGATCCAGCAACTGTGCTCCCAAAGGAGCTGAAAACTTATGCCCACACAATACCCTACACATGGATATTTATAAAAGTTTTATTCATAATTGCTAAAACTTGGAAGCAACCAAATTATAGGTGAATGGACAAATAAACTGTGGTGCTCCCAGACAATGGAATATTATTGAACACTAAAATCAAATGAGCTATCAAGCCACAAAGACATTATGGACACTTAAATAAATATTACTAACTGAAAGATGCCAGTATGAAAAGGCTACATATTGTATGGTTTCAACTGTATGACATTCTGGAAAAGGCAAAACTATGGAGATAATTTAAAAAATTAATGGTTACAAGGGGTTAGCAGGTTTACACAATTGCCCACATAATCTAAGAACTGGATGATATTTTATAATTGATTATTGTTAACTTCTCTGTTTTGCTCCCTAAAGATCAAATGTGTCTAGTACTCTTAGTTTATCTACATATAAACCATCTTTCCCTATAGCCATTATCTTGTAATAACTTTTAATGGAGTACAATCTGTAAAAATACTGAATCATTGTTCTGTACACTTGAAAGTAATATAATATTTTGAATCAAATCTACTTCAATTTAAAAAATCAAATAAACTGTATCTCCCTAGATCCAGAATTTTCAAGGACTTTGAAGACGACTTAAGTGATAATTTGTACTCAGATATACTTCTAGGTAAAGTCATACTCCACTTTAACTTCACTTCTTGAAAAAAAAAAAACTTTCTTTTCATTTTATTTTTCTTTTAAAATCAAGAAACAAAATAAAATGTTGGTTCAAGCCAGTATTCAGCAAGCCTCTATGTTTGTTTGTTTGCTTGGGTGGATTAAAGTGGTAAGGGGACAATGGAGATAATAGAATCAAACAACTTTCCACTTTATTGTGAAAACAACTCATTTCTTTTGTAGTTGGGCTCTTTGCATTTACTGAAGAGTGTCCTTGTTCATTTGCCTTTATAATGTTTCCCTTATCTCTCTTTTGGGTTTGTCAGAATCTCATTAAATTGTTTAGTTTTATATTGCATTTATAATATAATAAATTACTCCTCAATATAAATTGACCAAAATTTAGAAACAAACATAAAATTCAAAGTAACAAAATTGTGATGAGAGGGAAGTCACCTATAATGTTTTTATCTGCTTATTTACAAATATACTACTCATTATAATTTTTTTTAACTTTTAAAGTAATCTATTTTAGTTCTGTCAGTTTCTTTGACATGGATGTTTATCTGCTTTTCTTGATTGCAGCTGAGCTCTTAGGGGAAAAACTAGTTTTCTCCAGGGATTTCAACTACTTTATTTTAATTAGGTTTTTTTTTTTAATGGACTTCTGCTTTTGGAATTAACAATGTAAGTGCTTTAAAAAAGTAAGATATAAATTCCATCATCTCTCAATTACTCACAGGAATAGAGAGAAGTTGTATAGATATTCCAGTAAAGGAGAAGATTCAACAATAATTACTTCTGACTTTAAAATAGACTATGTTATATTGTTCCCAGGCAGAAAGACATTTTAAAATTTATTTTATTAAAGTAATTTTTAATTTATTAAAGTTAATTTTTATTTTATTAAAGTTAATTTCTACTATATACATAGCAAAGTGATTCAGTTGTATATCTATCTATCTATATTCTTTAAAATTTTCTTTTTAATTATACTTTTATTTCAGTTGCATGTAAAATTGGTTTGCATTTGTTGAATATACAACAGGGTAAGTGTGGGCAGAAACGCGTTTTATATATGGTGAAATGTGTAAGTGTGTATATTATATCTAGAATTTCATGTGTAGGCTCCTCCAGACAGGTAACCATTAGTGATAAGAATAAGAAAATGATAGCCATATTTAATTGAAGAGTCACTGTTTTTAAGTCTTAAAATGTTAGATCTTGTAGGGCTGTAAGTGATAAATGTTGAATTCTTTCAAGAACACCTTTATTCATTAAGCTAAATAATTTCATTTTCTCATAAAAATAATTGAACTTCTTTTTCAAGAGAGATGAATCTTAGCACTTAATGAATTTCTCCATTATTTTTTGTCTGTTGCATTCTATGGCAAAGCTTCCTAAAAGCTGTAATACAGTGGAGAGGTAAATTCAACCAAAAGCAATCTTGTTTTATTATGTTCAAGAAAAAAAAATGCTTTTAATACAACTTTGTGTTTGGAATCAGTTCCAACAAATGCAATTTTCTACAGGGCTATTGTTCAGAATGATGAACCACATGTATACACATCTGGCCACCTAAAAAAAGAGAATCCAGGAAAATGTAGAGATACTCCCACCGAAACAGCATTTGATGAATAGAGCTTTTTATCATCTTCTCTATACTCCTACCAAAATGAAAGGGCAAAACATCTCTGATAATTTGTAGAGCAGTCACATATTCATTGCAAACCACCGCCAGAGATGCGTAACAGAACTATATCCTACCAACCTGTGACTGCAAGCAAGTCAAAGGCTTATATGAACAATATCACCAGAAAATGGTAAACTTCATGATATAAATGTCAGCTTGATATGATGTATTAGTGTGCCACCCCCAAATATTATTCTTTAGATGCTGTGGCAGAGAATGTTCACTTCAGCAAAATATAGAGGGACTTATGATATTTTGAGTTTAACATACCACAGGGGACACTACCCAATAACTATGAAAAAAATTAACAAATTCTGGATTAGAGCTCCAATACTAAAAAGGCATTAAATAAATGAAATTGCCCAAGGTTTTGGTGAGTTACAAGTTTTGGAGGCTCTGTATGAGAACTGTAACATAACTCATTATAGCTTCAGACACTAATAAGCTATGAGGCACTAACATGTATGAGATAAACCCCATAACTTATTGGAGTCTATATCATCCCTTCATTATATCTAGGGACATGTGAAATAGCTGAAATTCAGCTCAAAACCCTGAAGTTCAGTAATAAAAGTGAATAGATCAGCACATCTATTGATTGTGCTGTCTTTTTTGTGCTTTTTGTTATCCTGCTTCCTTTTAACATCTGAAAGATTCCATCATTTTTCTTCTGAGCTTCTTCTGTGTTGGCATTTTAGGTATGCTGGCAAACATCAAAATAAACTAGGTTTCTGCTTTGCTCTCCTCTCAAGAGTAATTATATTAGTCGGTCAAATCTTAGCCACTTTCTTCTTCTAACAACTAAAATGTATGGCTTTACTCCAAAGGACGAACTGTGGAGACAAATTCAAAATCCATACTCATATCATAATGTATGGTGACAAATAAAGAGAAGTATGAGAAAATAATGCAGTGTATTTTAATAAAGATATAAAGGCTGAGGGGTTTTTGATAAATAAGAAATGGAATAATAGAAATCAATCATTTAAGAAAGCACCCTATATTGATCATTTCTGAAGTATGTACATTTGCATGTACCCAGGCCTTAAAAAATCAAAATGATCATAGAATGTCTTTAAAGTCTGTATTTATAGAATTCAATGTGAATTTGCATACCTTGGGAGAAGGCAAAATAAGTGATACTTCTGTCTGAATAAAATTTACATTAACAAATTCTATTCTAACAGAATTTGTTAATCTAACAAAAGATAGCAAAATGTGAAAATCATAAACATAGCTTAGAAGAGATTCAAATTTTTAAATTAGGAAAAGATCACAAATGCATGATTCAAAGAGATAATGCAAATTATTCAAGCTTTCATCATTCAGTTTTATCCCTAAATGAAAGTCAAATATTTGCCTTTCTCAACAAGTCTTTACACATTACTTAACAGCATTGAAACATGGGTAGCAAAAGTATACAGGTTTAGTGGAGAGCAAAGGTCATGAGAAGTCTGGGCACAGATGCTGTCACGGGCTAACTGGTGTTTGTGTGTGGTGGTGGGGTAGGGTGTTAATGCAGCTGCTTAAAGTCAGAAGCTTGTCAGGGCTTAAAGATTGTGAGCCAACTCATGGACCAGGGAGTCCAACATACTATAGTTAAAAGTCAGCCAAGGATTTGGGAGTCAAAATACTGAAGTAGATTCCAATTGATATCTGTGAGAAATATACATCTATGGAAGCACAGCTATGAGGAAAGACCAAAGTTGAAGATGCCATATGTATGTATATATATATATAATTTTTTTCTTTCCATTCTTTCATAAACAGAAACTACATCTACCCCCACTACTTCTTAGATATAATTAAGGCTTCAATGAACTCAGCTGTTCATTTGGAAAAGTGCATAATTTGGGTATGTTTTAGGCATTAACATTTAATATGACAAAGAAATCATTTCAGTGAATCTAGAGCAAATAGAATGGAGTCCTTTAGGATGCTGCAATAGCTTTAGAAGGACAGGAATATATATGCAGACGTAGAGAATGGACTTGAGGACATGGGGTGGGGGTAAGGGGAAGCTGGGATGAAGTGAGAGAGTAGCATTGACATATATATATACACTACCAAGTGTAAAATAAATAGCTAGTGGGAAGCAGCTGCGTAGCACAGGGAGATCAGCTTGGTGCCTTGTGACCACTTGGAGGGGTGGGATAGAGAGGGTGGGAGGGAGGCTCAAGAGGGAGGAGATATGGGGATATATGTATATATAGAGCTGATTCACTTTGTTATACAGCAGAAACTAACACAGCATTGTAAAGCAATTATACTCCAATAAAGGTGTAAAAAACAAACAAACAAACAAACAAAAAGCCATTCCCGAACCCCCAGTCTACCTAAACCGAAAAAAAAAGGAATAGGAAACAGAAACTGAATTAAAGGAATTGCTAAACTTTGAGTAAAATAAAGAAAACATAAAAAAAAAAGAAAGAAAATATAGCCCTAAACTTAAAATGAGGTGGTCCTCCTTGATGTTTGAACCTGAAAACAACTTTTTTTCTTTCTCCTGGAAACTCCTTTCTTGATAGGCATATAAAAGCCCATCTAACTTATTCTGTAGTAGTTGCACTATACTGTTCAAGGAACTATGGAATCTAACTTTTGGTTGTGACTCTCTTTGTGAGAGAGGGTTTCCATGTTCTAACAGAGGATGATAGGAAAACTGAGGGTCAGTATCCTCACCCATGACCACAGGCCATAGAGCATATGTCTGCAGAAAAGACTCCCTTACCTAAGAGAACAAAACTAGGCTACATAAACACACTTGTCTACACTTTGTCCTTAGTGTGGTAAGATTAGATATAGGGAAGAGGGTTAATGGGTTAGAAGGTAGGATTGGAATTTAGGACGGCTAGTGACTATGGCAGCTTTCAGGGACTGAGTGCTCCAGTTGGAGGTGAGTCCACTCTAAGAGGACAGGCCTTGGATTTCCTTCTAAGTTGTTTTCCGTTGTAGTTAAGCAAGGTCTCTATTTTCAAAGAAGACTACAAACTTTGATATTGAACAGGGGCCTTCTAAGAAAAAAAATCATTTCTAAGGTAGAGGTTAGCTATTAACATGAACAAAACTGCAAGGATGTGTTTGTGAAACATTAAGTATTCATAATTGTTTATGATGAAGATTGGATACTTTTTTCTGTCTCAATGATTGTTTAAAATGCCACTGATATATTTCTTTTCAGCAAGATTCTTTCTTATTTATGTCAGTCTTTAGATATTAAAGGATAATAGTACAGAAACAAGTACTATTGGCAGGGTGATCATATACTCCAGTTTGCCTGGGGAAGTCTCAGTTTAAACCTCTTGCCTTGGCATAGTGATTAACTACACCCCTTTTACTTCCAAAGTGTCCTAGTTAAGATGATAAACTATGTGATCATATTAATTGGTGGATCCTGAGAAACACTAAACTGACAGACGTTGAAGATCTCCAGTTACCTTCAATCCATACTTTCCACCAATATACGTACTTTGGCTATCAATTAATATTTCCTCATTTTCAGTCAAATAATCCAGCACAAAGTGTTATTTGTGTCATGTTTCATTAGTTTTACCAGGATCAAGATAGTGTCACAAACATTTAGAAATAGAAAGGTGAAAATAAGAGAAGTCATTACAATTCTTAATCAAATAGCAAAACTCTGCATTGCAGTTCTCAGGGTGAGATGCAGCCTAATCTTATCGTTTGTACTCATCCAGCCACTGTTCTTAGAAATGTTTATGTATTGCTACAAAGATAATGAAGAAGTTTATCTAATTGAAATTCTGGTATTTAATAAAAACAGCAGCTAAATAAAGTAAGATCTCATAACAATATCTACTCTGCCTCTTTGCAAGTTATGGGACCCATCCTTTTGTGCTTTTCTTCTCGGCAATGCAACATAATGTACTATAGTAATATAGGATATTGACACACCATAAATCAGACATAAAAGGACAGAGAATTTTGATTACACAGAACATAATAAGATAATCTTCATGTAGCCCAGTACATTTGAAATAATGTCTGTTTTTCATTGGTTGTTTTATTTTGATAACAGACCACTGAAAAAGATGGTAGTTTAAGGGCTCTGTTTATTTTAATAATAAACAGAAGAATGTCATGTCTAGTTTCTTGCTTTGTGTTATATATTTTTTGATTAATTTCTACAAGGCTTTCATTATTACTAATAAGAGTATTTATTAAGGTTTTTTTCCCCCCATATGCATGGTATAATTATTGGCAACATAAAAAAAAAATCACTCTTTTATGTAAACGCTGGCACTAGCTCCCTGCTATGGACTGGATGTTTTTGTTCTCCCCAAATTCATATATTGAAATCTTAACCTCCAAGGTGATGATATTAGGCATTGGGGACTTTGGGATGATTCGTTCATGAGAGCAAAGCCCTCACGAGTGAGAATAATACCCTTATAAAAGAGGCCCTGGAGAGATCCCTGTCTATTTCACCATGTGAGGACACAGTCAGAAGGCACCATCTACAAGGAAGCAGGCCCTCACCGGAGACTGAATCTGCTGGGTCCATGATCTGGGACTTCATAGCCTCCAGAACTATGAGAAATAAGTATTTATAAGCCCTCTGACCTATGATATTTTGTTAGAGTAGTCCGTAGAGACGAAGGTATTCATCATTCACTTGAATTATGCAGACTACCTAGTGACTATCACATAGTTTACAAGGCACTTAAAACTTATGCCATTACTGATAAACTAGCTGCACTGAGCTACTTTTAGCCATGCTCTCTCAAAAATCATCCCTGTGCCTGGAAGTATTTCCTTCCTGCAACTTTTCTTTACCTAGAGAACTATATTTTTTTTCTTTTCAATATCAAATCAAATGTCAGCTCCTCAGAACAGTTTCCACAAGCAATCTCCCATCTTCCTCCCCATCTAGATCTTCCTTTGTACCTCTGTTGAAATAACTTTCCACATTGTGTGTGTATGTTTCTGGTTCTATCTCATCACTAGACAGAGTGTTTCTAAGGAAAGGGGCTAAGCCATCCATCCATGTATCTCCATCTTTCAACATAAAGCAAAGTACATAGTAGATCTCAATTAATAGTTATGCATTAATGACTGAATTGACAAATAAATAAATTATAGCTAGAAATGTTACAGAATTAAAGAGATTTATTTGTTCATTCATCTCAGAATCATAGTTTGGATACCTACTGTGTTCCAGAAAATATCCTGGCAGTTCCTAAGGAAATTATTGTAACAAGGCTGAGTTTCTGTCTGTAAGTTTACCACCTAGTGAAGTAATTCACAGTGTAGATCTTGCCTTTCATTATTTAAAATCTAAGCAGAAAATTAAAAAATAATTAAAATGAAGGTTAGAAAAATGCCACTTGCAAAAAGCCAAAAACCCTTAATTTTTAATGTAAAAATTAAAAATATATATATATTTATCTTCACCTTTTGATACAGAGAAGGACTGAACAATTAACATGTATGCTGTGTGTTGTATAAATGCTGATGTATTTGGTATTCACAAAAATCCTGTAGGGCATAACATCTACAGTATATCAACTCAAGTGTGAACTTATGCTCTTAGCCACTCACCTCTACTCATCCTAAAGGTTTAGATTACAAATTATTAAGTGCCTAAATGCTTTGTATATATTATGGTGTTTACCCCTCATACTTATGTCCTGAAGTATAGTATTGCCACCATTTTACAGATGAAAATGACTTGCCCAAGGTCACACATTTCAAATGGCAGAGTTTGGATCTCCACACCCTCCCATGAATTTATTTTGCTTTTATTTGTAGACATTTTATTTATTTTATTTGTAATAATCCTTCTGTATGTAGCATTTCTTCTTATTTATAATTTCCAGTTTTGGAGACTTTAAATCTCTGTCGTTTGGCAACAGGCAGAATTCTCTCTTTCTTAACATATAAGTCACTTGGTTAAGGGGTAATTTGAAAAAAACAGTAATTAATTGTTGAGAATAGAAAAGAAAAATTAAACTTATCATAAGACAGAAATAGATACATTTATATTTTTTCTTGTTTATTGTTGTATTCTACACAGAACTTTGGAAAACATATAGTAACTGCCAGTATCAATCCTGAATCTTAGAAAGATAAAAAAACAAGAAATGGCTAAAGAAATTAGATAAAAAGGAAAACATATAGAGTAATTTACTCATGTGTTCTGTAATTTTCTAAGAAAAGAGTAATTTTGTTAAATAGTCCTTCTTTATACCCTCCAACTTGAGTGTACAAACCTTTCCAGTGTCCAGAACAATGTAGAGAGAGAAAATAATTTTGAAAATGGTGTTTAAAGAAACAAGCGTTATGCCAGTTAAACAGTATAGTCCTAAAATTATTTAACATTTGTTGTCTGCAGCAAACACCTCATCTTGCTTTTTCTTTTGTTTTAACTCAGATATTGTAGTCACCCAGTTATTTCCTATCCACTTACAATAGGAGCATAGATGCAGGGGCTACCATGACAGTTAAATGGATGAGTTACAATAGCAGTAAGAAATATATCTGGACATCATGATAAATGCTTTTATAATTCCTCAGTTAAAGGAAATAATTTACCCTCTGAAAAATATCCTTATTACCCTGGGGTTGCTTGAATTTAGGAGGGAACTATGGTCAATTACCTTACTTTCCATGGATCTCCAGCCACTGATTGACGGATGTAAATTTCTTTATAAACGTGAAACAATAAAAGACTGTTAAATGGTGTGCAATTGTTGGAACTTCATGTCTAATGCAATGATTGGGCAGGTGGAAAGAAACTGTACATCTATCAGAAATATTATTTGTGCTTGTTATAGCTATGTAAAATATAAAGAATGAACTGAACATTTTTACCTTGGCAATAGGGAAAAATATTTTTTGTTCTTTCAAGGAAAATATAATAATAGTTATATACTATAAATACTATACTCATGTATAGAATAAAATATAAAGAAGTTGAAACAGGGCTTTTACACAGATGTTTTCCTTTGTTCCATTCAGTGTCCTGAGGAGTGAATGCAAAGAAAATATTCTTTATCAAACCACCTCATTCTTTCTCGTATAAAGCTACCTTTACACATTAGGAGATCCTTGGAATATTGTTGCTATTTTTTTTTAAGTTTATCACATTTACAATGATAATGAGTACCAAATCCTTAGACATGCCTGGATCTCTCAGAAGGTATGCTTATAGGGGGGCAAATGAAGCAGAGAGACTTCCTTCTGTAGAGAACTTCACTCTGATCATAGCTTGAGATATAATTCAGTTTTGAAAATCCTTAATTCTTTAATGTCCTTATTTGTCATTTTATATATCCAAGATTCAAAATCATTAGTCTTCTTCAATATTAATATACTGGAATGAAAACAATCTCTGATACCTAAAAGAGATGTTTATTCATTCAAAAATTCAATATTCATTCAAAAATATTAGTCATAGTCTTATTTCCAAGTTTATAATAATCTCTATAAATAAATGCATTATATTTCTTTATGCAATAAGGTGGAAAAATATATGATTGGTGGCTCTGTGTTTTTCAGAAATAGCAGAAGAAAATCATGGTAATTTTGTCTTCACAAAGATGTTAATGAATATCAATAGTTTCTTCTAAATAACTTCAGAGCTGCCTGATGCAGGATATGTTGATGTTTCAAATGGGTAACAGTGCTTCTGAGATAATTAAACCTTTGAACTATTGGAGTGCGACTTACCTCAGCGTCCTTATGTTCAATGTTCTGTAAAACTTCAATGTTCTGTAAAAATCATACCTATTTTGTGAGCCATGATATAAAAAGTTTGGGCAAAACTGAAAGCCACCAAAAAAATTATGCCATATAAAAAACCTAAGAGGAATGAAATCCACAATCAAAAACTACATATTTTAAAATTATTTGTGCCATGTGCCATGGTGCAATCACGCCAATGACATGATCATTTTTTGATGGTAGTGTCCAATTCCTCCTTTGATATAACTTTTAAAATTTTTTACAAAATGTGTTTCATAGAAATCTTTTTATCCCAGTGTATTGTTACTTTATGATTATGAATTTAAAGTAACATTATTTTATAACTAGTAATTTGTTATGGGTTAAGAAACCAGCTAATCAACTTTGTTGGAGAGGTATATAAAATAAAATTCAGGACTTTTTATGCATGGATTTGGTGGTGTCTTGGTTTCGCATGTTTTTTTAAATTGTTGTTGGTGGTGGTTTTAAAAATTTTTTTCCTTTTACCTTTACTTTTTGCCTGTTTTATCCACACTCATCAATTGATGAATTATTAAATTGGACTCGATTATTTCCAGAGTGCAGAAAATAAAGTGTAAATATTTGATAAATGTTTGAAAAGGTAGTTCCTTTAAATTTTACTTACTCTAGATAGAAGATTTTTGGAAAATATGAATATGCATTATTTCCATTATTCAATTCAATTATAAATTCAACTATTCAATTTGAAAGAAATGTCACCAATTGGTAATAACACTATACTTAATTCTTCTCATTGTGATTATTTTACAGATTTTGGCATAATTTTAATCTGCATACCTTAACTTTGAGAACATTGATTATTACAAAGGAGGTGATATATTTATGATCTTGCTATTTTTGTAAGAGTGGTGCCTTGGACTTAAGAATTTTAAGTCAATGTCCACATTGACTCTTTTATTCTAGATAGGGACTTTTGACAATCCCCTTTTTCTTATTTGTTTTAATTTCCTTAACTCAGTTAAACACATACCATTTGATGAGATCTATGGAATTAAGATCTCAGATCATGTGATATAGACTGCACATTGCCTGGAAATCAGGATGATCTAGCTGGATGACTTTGAACAATTGATCTTAGTAAGTTGGCCTCAATTTCCTCAGGTGTAATATTAGCTATTTTGAGTGTCTCCTTTTGTTTTCAAGATTTGAAATTATATTTAAAAGTAAAAAAAGAAGACACTACATATATGTTTCTTCTGCATCTTTGTAACATTCACATATCATTTAACATCCATCCAACTAGCCATTCAACACTTAGTCAGCAAATATTATTGAGTATCTGCTATATATTAGACTCTGTACAATACACACTAGAAATGAAAAGATAGTAATCAATTTCTGCCTTTAGGGGATTCAGTTCAATGAATAATTATTTAATCACTGCTGTGTGCTAGGGACTAGGCAAGACATTAACAATTCAAAAGTCAGTAGAACAAGCCCTAGAACCCTAATGGTGACATAAAGAACTACATTATAATAGGATAAGTACTGTGTGTTTACAACACACTATGGGGGCACAATGCGGAGAGTAACTAACCATGAAAAGGCCCGTGAAGCTTTTGAAAAAGTGATGTTTGAGTTGACCATTGTCCACTAGTTGGCACTTTTAATACCAATGGGCAAACATATTTAAGATATCAGGTAAGTAGTGTTTAACTTCATCCTCCCAAAACCTGCAGTGACCATCTAATCAAATATTTACTGAACACTTGCCATATAAAAAGCACAGGCAATATGAAATATGTGAACAGATAATTCAGTTAGTCCACATAAGTGGTGCAGACAGAAAGTCCTTTAGAAATTTAGGGTAGGGCAACATTATCATGAGCTAAGACATTGAAAAAGATCTCAGCAGAAGAGATTACATATTAATGTGGCTTTGGAAAAACAGAATCCAATATTTTGAAAAAGGAAGACAATTTTATCTAACACCTTAGAATCACAAATGTTTACAATGTATTCCTATTCCACTGAGCTGAAGTAAAATATTTCTGTAAAGAGCAGTCAACATGCAATTTGCAATATGTTAAAAGGTTTTATTGTGAGAGGTCACTATAAATTGAAGAAACTTGCATGGCAATGGGGAGCTAGGGAAAGCTTTTCAGCTGTGGGTTGCTGGTGATTACATGTACCTTTCTAGAGCATAAATCCTAGAATACTCTTTCTCCCTGTCTTATAAGGGGACTCAGCAATCAACTGGCATTTCTCCTTTTCAACTACTATTTCCTTTAGGATTCTTCTTTGATCCCTATTTCTAGTAGTAGTTTTGAGGGCAAATCAAGGCAAAATAAAAAATGAGGCATTGTCTTCTGTGAGTAATTTACATTTAACACATCATCATACTAACCAATGTCTAAGTCCATGGGTCTCTGCTCCAAGGAATCTCTCTCTCTGGTGTGTCATTATTTCTTTGTATCAGAATAGGTTGGTCCAAGTGAATGGAACTTAAATGCTGTGACTAGATGGGTTCTCCCAAGAATAATTATCTAGCTAATTGTACTTGTATGAACTTATATTTACGGCTGACTTCTGATTTCTTCATAGATACTGTATTTCTCATCTTGATTTATTCAGCTTTCCTATCTGTTAATGATTCATTAGAAAGAATGTGATGGTTGGTTTCTTTCAGATCATACTTGCACTGCATATTTGGGCTGTTTGCTTAATTTACAATGCATCTATCTTTATCTTATTTTCTGGGTGATTAGTATGTTCAAGTTGCTTTTCTGCTCTGTCTTTAAACATCTGTGTTTCTTTCCTTTTGTGAATGTGGTCCTTTTCTAGTTTTGGGATTACACTTTTGGTATTGTGTTTCATTTTTGATGTCAAGAATTTCTATATTTAAACAATCATGTGACATGAGAAAAACATTAAAACACACCCCTTTTTCATGTGTTTATTCTTTAAGAGAGTTCAAAGCTTGCTTGCTCACTCTTTAACAAACTACAAGTTTGTTTAAACACTATTTATTAAGGGATCACTGTGTTAAAAGGCTGTTAAGAGCTATAAAGAGAAACCAAACCAAATTATTGCATTTGTTCTTTAGGGACTTGCATTGGCAGAAAACAAACCTTGATTTTGAATATAAAACAAGGACACATAATTACAAGCTTATTTAGAGCAAAGAATATTGCATGACAGATGAAAGGTAACGTTTTGAGATAGGAGTTGTTATGTGAGACATGAACTCTTTTGTGTTTTGTTGGAATTGAATAATAGTGGTTGAAATATTTTTGTAGAGATGATAAGATAGCAGGGGATTTCTGAAACAAGGATATCTCTTAGCCCCCCTTTTGAAATAAGTTTTAAAAGTTTACAATTAAATGGAGCATAGAGATAACCCAGTAGATTTTAATCCAAAATGATTAAATACTGATATACCCAACACATTTTTTCAGTCATAAGAACTTTCCACTAAGTCTAACGTTCTTGGAAGGACAATAAAGATGAAAATATACATTGTTATAGTGTCCTCAACAATCACGTAAGATATAAAACATGAACAAATTATATAATTAAGTACAAAAATAACCTATTCAATAACTTGTTTTGTTTTTATTTCTTTGTGATACCTAGAAATTGGAAGAGGGCTCTTATTGTGGAAATTTATTAATAAGCATAGTGTCTTTGTAGAAAATCCAAAGGGGAAATTCTTTGTCATGGAGATTTTTATTCTTCTATTAAAGACTATAGCAGCATTGTATAAATTCTGACTGTAATGCATGCAGGTGTAGGCACTCAGGTTTGGTTTCCTGAAGTAGAGCTTTTGTGTGCATGTGATTAAAAATAAAAATCTGTTGGCACACAATCTCCCAGGTCTCCATATTTATCTGTATGTGATGTCACATGCAAAAGCACAAAATCAGTGGATGTCTATACTAAAGCAGATTAAAAAAAAAAAAGCTGCTCCTAAACAATAACTCTTGCCTACTAAAGCATGGAATATTTGAAAAATATATAAAACTCAAAAATGAAATTAGGATAGTAATAAACAGTTTAGAGAGACTTTAGGTACTGAAGTCAAATGGTGGCTCTAACACCGGCATTAATATAGACCAATTATATAAAGCCATTTTGAAAGGCTGTTTTTCACCGTGTTTCTTCAATTCCTCAGTCTCTGGTGATGACCAACATCAGATACTATTAAGAAGTCTTCAAGCGTGTAAAATAATATGATTTCACAATGATTACATATTCACTCTACAGCTGGCTGAGTTTTTACATCTCCATTTGTCATTGACGATTGTGTCCAATTAAATGATTAGCTTTTAAAAACTGCTGCACATTATGAGAGTGAACTTGTGTTCCATTGCACTGAGTGATGCAGAAACAAACTCATTACAGCATGTAATTCACCCATATTAAATAACAAACAGATGGCTGCTGTAAATGAGAGCTCCTTTTTCTCTTCAAAAGTGCCAGGAAAAAGGTGTTTTTATTTATCTTTGTTTCCAGCTTCTTTCTGTTTTCTTGACAAGTGGGCAGCTGGTTGCTGAGGTTTTCAATTGGTGCAGAAGAATGAAAAGCCTGTTTCCATTAATTTCCCCATAAAATAAGTCTTTGAATCATTTCTGTTATAAATGCAAGTGCAGTAGCAAGCTGCTGCTTGATTAATTCACTTATTATGAAGATTTCATCTTTTATAAGAGGGCCTGCAGGTAATTTATCTTGTTTAGTAAGATTAGAAAAATGTAATTATCTTGATACCTTTGGACTCCTCTCATTTTAATTGTGTTCCCATAAATTTCAAACATAAAGATGGGAATTTTTTGTGCACAAATGTTCCAACATGTGGTCGAAAAAATGTGCTGTAAGATCTGCATAAAAAATTATCAAGTAAAATACATTAGGACTGTACTATTATAGTAATGCATACAAATAAAGCTACCATACAATTATGCTAGTGTGTACAGACATCTGCATTGCTGGTTCCCTAGTCACCTAACAGCTGGGGTGAGGTAAAGTGTTTTGGGATTTGTTAAAAAGACTCTTTTTTTAATCAAGCATAAATATCTCTAGGGAAATGAAGAAATCTGTCATGTTTAAACCAATAAAATTAAAACTGTTTTTGTCTTCAAATGTTCCAAACTCAAATGAATTGACTTATGAGTGTATATTTCATGTAATCTTTCCATCACTTCCATTATGTCTCTTAGCATCCTTGGGAATTTGTATGTATCTCTGTTTTTAAAATGACTATATAATTTGATTTACTCTTTAAAAACAGTCTCTAGGGCTTCCCTGGTGGCACAGTGGTTGAGAGTCCGCCTGTCGATGCAGGGGACATGGGTTCGTGCCCTGGTCCGGGAAGATCCCACATGCCACGGAGCGGCTAGGCCCGTGAGCCATGGCCGCTGAGCCTGCACGTCTGGAGCCTGTGCTCCGCAACGGGAGAGGCCACAACAGTGAGAGGCCCGCGTACCGAAAAAGAAAAATAAATAAATAAAATAAATAAATAAATAAATAAAATAAAAACAGTCTCTAAAAATGTAAAGCTAAGGTGAGAGAACTATCCCAATTTTTTTCTCTATGTAACTTCAGATATTGTGTCTTACAGGAAACATGTTTTCAGGTTTGGTAGAAATATCTCCCTTTCTCTATTTCCTTCAGTTCTGTTGGTATTACTGTCTTAATACCTTTAATTCCATTCTATGCATAGTATTTAATGTGCCTCTGCTAGATTTTAAAATGTATCATGGTTATCTACTTAATTACTTATAATTACTGTAAGTGTGTATTTCTCTCAGTCTTGACTTATTGTCCTGGAAGAAGGAAGTCAGAAATATTATATAATACAACTGTATTCTTTCAGAGATGTCTAGTCTTTATCCATGGCTTTAGACAGGAAAGCATTTCATCTTTTGTGGTCTGCTGAATGGTACCAAACAGGTCAAGTGATTGTTTTGGTAAATTCTATGCAGTCCGTGCTCAGTCAGGCACGCAACAAGATATAATTAGGGTACACTGAGGTTTGCTATATAAGGAACAGCCTGTGTAATTTAAATGATGTATTAGATTTCTGACTATCATAGTTTTCCACTTATAGAACATCTTATCATATATTTCAATAAAATTGAACAGCTTGTAAGCATGAATCAAAATAACATGTTAAAAACACAGGTGTTATAAGCAGAACACTCTCTGACATAAATTGCAGCACGATCTTTTATGATCCACCTCCTAGAGTAATGAAAATAAAAACCAAAATAAACAAATGAGACCTAATTAAACTTAAAAACTTTTGCACAGCAAAGGAGACCATAAACAAAAGGCAAAGACCACCACAGAATAGGAGAAAATATTTGCATATGAAGTGACTGACAAGGGATTAATTTCCAAAGTATACAAGCAGCTCATGCAGCTCAGCATCAAAAAAACAAACAACCTAATCAAAAAATGGGTGGAAGATCTAAATAGACATTTCTCTAAAGAAGACATACAGATGGCCAAGAGACACATGAAAAGATGTTCAACATCGATAATTATTAGAGAAATGCAAATCAGAATTACAGTGCCTTCATCAAAAAATCTATAAATAATAAATGCTGGAGAGGGTGTGGAGAAAAGCAACCCTCCTACACTGTTGGTGGGAATGTAAATTGGTATAGCCACTATGGAGAACAGTATGGAGGTTCCTTAAAAAACTACAAATAGAGCTACCATATAATCCAACAATCCCAATCTTGGGCATTTATCCAGAGAAAACCATAATTCAAAAAGTTACATGCACTCCAGTGTTCATTGCAGCACTATTTACAATAGCCAGGACATGGAAGCAACCTAAATGTCCATTGACTTATGAACGGATAAAGAAGATATGGTACATATATACAATGGAATATTACTCAGCTATAAAAAAGAACAAAATAATGCCATTTGCAGTGACATGGATGAAACTAGAGATTGCCATATTGAGTGAAGTAAGTCAGACAAAGGCAAGCATCATATGATATTGCTTATATGTGAAATCTAAAAAAATGGTACAAATGAACTTATTTACAAAACAGAAATAGAGTCACAGATGTAGAAAACAAACTTACAGTTACCAAGGGGGCAGGAGGAGAGGGATAAATTGGGAGATTGAGATTGACATATACACACTACTATATATAAAAAAGATAATAAGGATTATTATTATCCTTAAGGACCTACTATTAGCAGTATAGTACAGGGAACTCTACTCAATAATCTGTAATGACCTATATGAGAAAAGAATATAAAAAAGAGTGGGTATGTATATATGTATAACTGATCCACTTTTTTGTGCAGCAGAAATTAACAGTACACTACAAATCAACTATACTCTAATAAAAATTAATAAAAAATAAAATAAAATAAAAGTGTCCTTTGATCCAGTAAAAAAAAAAAAAGGTGTTATTGGTCCAGAATGGTTACACGTATGTATATTTATCTTTTACCTTTGTGATTTACTTTATTTTATTAGTATATTTGCTACCTCTAAATGTATCTGCCTCTAAGGCGCTGTGTCAAAAAATTATAGACTATGAATATTTGTATATTATTGTATATTATTCTCTGATAAATTTTATGAATATATGCTAAAGCTGGATTATATATAAGACAGTGTAGGGATTAGGAACTCCTCAATTTATTAAACATATGATTTCTTCTACCTTATTTTCTGAGTTTCTGGTACCTTAGTTTTGAATACTGGTGCTGGTGCCCATCCAACAGTTTTTATGAGCATCAAATAAAGCACTTTGATGAATGTATTAGTTTAATTATCTTTTCACCCAAAGATTCTCAAAACTCTCTACCAAATATTTAGTGTTGAATGAACTTTGAACATGCTGTTTACCATGGTTCTATTGTACTATTCATTATTATTCACAACACTGATGACAAGACAAAGGAACTAAGAAGTTTTCTAAAGGGTACATATGCCAGACATACATCTGCTACAATTCATTAGCCTTCTGTAATAATAATAATGGGAGGAATTGAAATTTTAATAAGTATTTTATCCAATGTTTTGGTAATTGGTAGAGATGAAGTAGTATCTTAGCATTTTCCTCTAATTTCTCTTTTAATACTGGGCTCTAGCCATGTCTCCCTTCATCTTCTTACATTGTTACCTAATGCTGGTTAATTTCCTCTCCATGGCTTCATTTAAAAATTCCTATGATGGCATCTGGAATATTTGTTCTCAAGACTCCCAGATCTTCTTTTTGATTGAGATAGAAATAAATAAAAGAACATTTCTGAGATTCAATCTTAATTGGAGCAGGCAAGTCTGAGGGAAAAAACATGTCACAATGATTTGTTAACTAAAATACAAATTTGGTAATGACCCTCCTTATGTTACTGCATAAAATGAAATAAAATTTTAGGGATAATGAAAGAGAAAGTTATATTATTGAGGAAAGGATATGAACAAAGTTGCCCACGGACTCAGGGATATTTCTAGTATCTCAATGGGACAAAATCTCAAATTGCCATTATATACAAAATCTCAAATTGGTTTTGAAGTGAAGCTAATGAGTTTGGAATAAATTGCTGTATGTTTTAAAAAATAAGTAAATTAAAAGGTGAGCACAGAATAAAAACAAGATGAACAGTACCAACAAAAACAACAATGTCCACTAAGATAAAATCTAGAATGCTTAATGAACCTTAATCCTAAGAACCCTGTCTGTTGACAGACCTTCATTTCCAGTTTAAACATGGTATCATAAAGGCAAAACTTCATCCCTTTCTTGAAAAAACATCTAAAAGCAACAAGAAAACAGTATGTAAAAGCATAACTTCCACTTTTCTTTAAAACCCCTGGGCTCTAAAGTAGATGTAATGGCTGCTAAAATCAGCAGAGATGCAATAGGAATAGGGAGATGCCATGCAGGGAGAAATGGCATGAAAATACAACCAAAAGAGCAATAAGCAATGAAAGAAGCTAACAGTTGCCACTATGGGACATAAAAATTACTATTCTCAAAAGTAAATCTCAATATTGAGGTCTAAAAGCTATATTTATTGGTTACAGTAGCAGGAATAATTGTAGTGCCCTTCAACTAATTGGTCATTCTGGTTCTCTATTACAATGTGCTCTAAACATCCACTCTAAAACATAGTGGCTCAGGACTTCCCCGGTGGTACAGTGGTTAAGAATCTGCTTGCCGATGCAGGGGACATGGGTCAGATCCCTGGTCGGGGAAGATCCCACATGCTGTGGAACAACTAAGCCCATGCACCACAACTACTGAGCCTGCACTCTAGAACCGCAAGTCACAACTACTGAGCTCACGCTCCGCAACTACTGAAGCCCATGTGCCTAGATCCCATGCTCCGCAACAAGAGAAGCCACAGCAATGAGAAGCCCATACACTGCAATGAAGAGTAGCCCCTGCTTACTGCAACTAGAGAAAGCCTGCATACAGCAGTGAAGACCCCACACAGCCAAAAAACATAAAATAAATGAAAATAAATTATAAAAAATAATAGTGGCTCAAATAAATAATACCTAATTATTTTTCATGATTATGTGGGGTGAATTAACTTCTCTTATATATTAGGTGGTGTCAGATGCTGAGATGGTTGGGAAGTCCATTTGGAAGACCAAGATGGTCTCATTCTCATGCCTGGCAATTGATGGTGTCCTGGCCTTTCTTCCAGTGTGCCTCTTCACATGGCTCTTTAGCCTCCCTCATAGGATGATGGCCTCAGAGTAGCAAGATCTCTGACATGGGGATTAGATCCCAAGAACTCAAATGTGGAAACTGCCAGGGCTTCTTAGTGTTTGAATCTGGAATTGTCACATCATTATTGCTGCCTCATTCCACTGGTCAAAGCAGGATTAGCCCAGATTCCAGAGGAGGAGACTACAGCAGAGCATGAGTAATGAGATGGATGGTTCCTTAGGGATTCCAAAGTAAAATTATCACTTTGGGGAGAGCAAAGGATATTACTGACAAGCTAGATGTGCAGGAAGCATTCTGTCTGTTGCAATGGAGGAAATAAAAATGGCTAAATAAGAAGAAAACATATTCTCTATCTCCAATGGCTAGGGAAGAACAAATACTCTAGGAACACATACAAAATCTTCTTTCATAAGAAAAGTCTCAGCTAATTTAGAGGAGAGCCCAATTTAGAGGAGAACCTTACTACCACCAACAATCGGAACCAACTACACACTACTGCAAATAGCTGAAGAAATCTACATCTTTCAATGGTGAGTAATAAAAAAAAAAAAGGAAGTAATACAGTACCTATCCCAAGATAATAAGTTACTACATAAAAAAAGTGAGGGATGAGGGGTGAAAGAAGAAACCAGGATAAAAAAATAATAATTATAAAGAAAGAAAAATTACTCAGAGTGAATGAAATTTATGACCAAATTTAAATCATGCATTACCAAAGTAAAACAAACAAAAAAAACCCCTCAAAAATGAAATTATTCCTATCAATATCACAAAGCAAAAATACAAGACTCAAATAATTAATAGTGATGTAGTGGAAGAAAACTAAAGCATGGTAATACATATTGAAGCATGAAAAGCATCCATCAAAAAAAAAGAAAAATAAACAAATATTTAGATTGTGGTAAACTTGGTAAGAGATCTAGAAGATATAAATGACAAAAAGTGCAATTAAAAATAACAAAAATAAATGAGATAGAAAATGGTAGCACAAGGAAATAAACCACAACTTTGAGAAACTGCAGAAAGACAATTGAAATAAAGGAAAATTTAAAACAAATGGACAAAAGTAAAACTTAAGGGTATAATTCAAAATATTTACCAAAAATTATAAACAAAAAATGTATTCTAAAATATGGATGGCTCACACTGTATGCTAGACTAAATTACATAAGAATGACAAATATTATTTCAGATCTTAGTAATACTTTTGGAATTCAATTGTGAAGACAAAAATATTGCCTCTTCTATGAGCAAAAATTTTATCCTGTGGCTCAAATTAACATGTACAGAATTCTCAAGGAAAGGAAATGTAACCACAGGTTTGTGCTCCCTGCCCTTGAGTGGCACCTTTATCTGAAGCTTAAGAACTCCAGCCAAGTTATCAACATAAGTATGAGACTCATATCTATCAAAAATATTTTATATATTAGGCCAATTGTTAAAAAGATAGAAATTAGACCAAAGTGTATTCATTTCACTTAAGTGTTTAGTTGTTGCTCCTATCATTTATTCTTATAGCATGAACTAACTTCCTACTTATGACAGAATATCACCCCCTTGTCTCTATTGCCCCATTAGTGGGAATGCTACACTATGATGTAGCACATCATAATGTAGCATATGGACGGAGGTCACTTATTAATCCCTCGCATTCAATCATTTGGAAATTGACTTTGCTGTTTTCTGGAAGTTCTAGAAATAAGGAAGAATGATCTTTGATATGACATGATCCTAACAGCTGCAGTAGGCAGAGCTTGCCATATAGGCCATGTTTTATTAGACATATCCTCAATATGAAATAATATGTTGGCTAAATTTTGCTTTATATTTTATTTTTCTACATTTTATTTTAACATGTAAGGGAAATATCGTTACAAAAAGAAGGCTCAGTTTAAACTATTTGATTAAATAAGAGTTCATTCATTTGTGCTGTGAAACTCTTATTCTAGAAAAGGATAACTTTAATCAGAAAATTTGCCTCTAGAATGCTCATTTATCTGTGCTCAAAAATGCTGGGTGAAATCTCTGTTAGATGTTGTTAGACATTTAAAGTTTTCCACCTAAGTCTTTATTCCAATAAAAAAATATGAAGGACAAAAATGTTAACACATTTAGGAGAGGCCTCATAAAAATGCTAAAGTAAAGTTGTCTCTCATGACTTAAGCAAAATGGAATAAATCTGGGAGAGAAAAAAAAATAGTTACAAGCTACCTCATACAATCAAAAGGGGTAATTTTTGGAAGTTTTAGAAATGGCAGGTTTTTATTTTCCAGTTAAAATGAATCAGCAATGAAATTTGTCAAATTGTTTGTCAAAATAACTAGGCCATTTATAACGTGGGCATAGCATAGTAGGTTTCCAAAACTGACTGTGAATGAATGTATAAATAAATGAATTTAGGCTTAAGGAGTTAGTGGTATATAAATCTTCAAGGTTGCCCCTGTGTCTCTTAGAAAATAAAATAAATATGGACTAGAGGTTCAATCAATCTTCGCCCTTTTTTTAAATTTTAAATTTATTTATTTACTAATGGTTGCATTGGGTCTCTGTTGCTGCGCGCCGGCTTTCTCTAGTTACGGCAAGCGGGGGCTACTCTCCTTTGAGGTACATGGACTTCTCATTGTGGTGGCTTCTCTTGTTGTGGAGCATGGGCTCTAGGCATGCGGGCTTCAGTAGTTGTGGTTTATGGGCTGTAGAGCACAGGCTCAGTAGTTGTGGTGCACAGGCTTAGTTGTTCTGCGGCATGTGGGATCTTCCTGGACCAGAGCTCAAACATGTGTCCCCTGCATTGGCAGGAGGATTCTTAACTTCTGCACCACCAGGGAAGCCCCAATCTTCACCCTTATATCAAAACTACACACTGAACAGATTGAAAACAAAAAAGATAAGAAAGCTGATCGCTTCAGAAGTTCTAGGAGAATAACATGTAAAAGAGAGCTCAGCTTAAACTACCTCTCCCCCACTTAATGCAAATTTTACTGGGAATCAGCATAGCCTATAAACTGTAAGCCCCTTTTCCATGCTTTTGATTCTTACCAGCCATAATTGACATATATAAACTCTTTCAAAGTGACTTCTGGAAATTTTCTCTGAAGCCAAGTGTTTAGAGAACTAAGCAGAGAGCTAAGTATGCAAATTTGGATGTTTTGCATGCTCGTTCTGAGTTTGTCATATTTTTGCTTGCCCATACCCTTGTGACAATTAATGAGGTCATAGTATTCATTAATTTATGCAGGATATGATGTCACCCAAGTCTAAGAAATAAATACAATGTCAGAAGTAAGTCAATTTTGAGCTCTAGTGGGTTGTACTCCTCACATAAACAAAAATCTAAATGTTGTGTAGATGTTGGTTGAAATCTTTCAAAATACTCAAAAGAAGTAAATCATTTGTCTCAAACCAAAACAGTAATGTTAACGTTTGGTATCTAATATGTTGAATACATAATTTTATGTAATTATATCCATAAATTATTTTATGTTATTTAAAAGAAAAATAAGAGCTGGATGGTTATACACATTGAATTTCCAAAGGGTAGAATTTACCTTCTTATCATCAGTGTATGGAAGTAACCATTTCTCAAAGATGTTCACATGCTAATGATTTGAAAATGGGAGTATGAGCACCTTTTTACCTCCCTTCTTTTGATTTTGCTTTATTTTCCATCTTATAATTGTTATTTTTATGTTAATAGCAGAAATTACGGATTTTATATAATTTAACTAAGAAGCAATTATTTAAAAATGCACATAAAATCTCATTTAAACGTTTAATGAGATTTTAATGTTTTGTGTGGTAGCTCAGTTAATTTTCCAAGTTAGAATTTACATCACTCATGGTTGGGCAATTTGAAGTGATCTTTGAACAGGAAAGTAATTTTTAATTCACTCGAATGCATATAACCATTGAATTTTCTTAGTATTCTTTTTTTTTCTACCGATAGAGTTTTAAGGCACATCTTTGAAATTTGAGAAGTCTATTTTATTGTAAATTCCAGTTTAATGTAATGATGGCTTTGCCCTTTACAGTCCATTTTCAGATTAAAATAATTTCCTGTTAGAAAATTCAAAGAGTTTATTTAAAATAGAATTGAAAAATGTAAATTTTATTATTTTCAGTAAAACTATATGGCTATAGTTAAGGTATTTCTGTATTTCAGAAATTTCTATATTCTTGAAACTAAGCATATTAAATAAAAGTTTAAGAAGTATTTTTCTTCTAAAACTGAAATTAATCAACATTTTTTTTTTTTTTTTTTTTGCAGTACACGGGCCTCTCACTGTTGTGGCCTCTCCTGTTGCGGAGCACAGGCTCCGGACACGCAGGCTCAGCGGCCATGGCTCACAGGCCCAGCCGCTCCGCGGCATGTGGGGTCTTACCGGACCGGGTCACGAACCCACGTCCCCTGCATGGGCAGGCAGACTCTCAACCACTGCGCCACCAGGCAAGCCCCTGATATAACTTTGATCTTTGATAAAGGGTTACCAAGGGAATTAAATACAGATGTAAACATGTCTTATGTGTTTTATTTAGATTCATTTGCTTCATTAATTAAAAGGTAAAATGTGTTGAATATACAGATTTAAATCACCTTAATAATATAAAGTATGTTCAGCAATTAAAATTTTGTATGTACCTCTAATGTTTAATGTAATTAACCATTAAAATGATTATTTATATTGATCATTCAGGCTTACCTGACATCTTAAGTTGGATGCATTCATGGATGGTGTAACCAGCTAAAGAATAAACTCATCAACAACCAGAGTATTGCATATGTACATGCCTTTTGTGTTTCTGCCATTTCTATTTCTCCTTGAGATTGGTTATTAGGGTCACTGAAGTATAGTATGAATATAGAGAAATTTCATCCCAATACAATTTTTGGTAGTTTGTCAAACACACATCAACTAATTTTTAAACCAATTTCACTTAAAAAAGAGCCTCAATCTAAACACCTCTCCTCTTTTCTAGGAAAAAGTGAAACATTATTTTACTCTTTCCATTAAAGTACCTCAGAGCATGAGAATATTTACTATTCTTTGAAACACCTCTTGGATCAGGGACTCACTAATGACCAATGCTGGGAAGAAACGCTGGAGCTATTCTTGGGAAAAGAAGAATTAGACTACTGTTGATTTATGAATTCTGCTTAGTTAATTTGGAGAAACTAAATGACGCAACTACTTTGAATGCCTCAATTAGTGGATAGTTTACTTTGACTTGACTCTCATGTTATAATCCATATTTCTGTAAAAACCTATAGTCTGATCTAGGATATATTTATGTGCACAAATCAGGGGGAATATAGAATTCATTGAACAATGGCCTCCAGCCATAATACCAATCATTGTGTATATACATGAAGTATATGGAAATAGATAATTTTTATTGGAAGAAATGGAGAATAAAATAATAACTTTAACTGCTATGTATTTTCTCTTCCACATTTGTATAGTGAAACAAAGGGCTTAAAATCTCACTGGTTGTATTAAGTAAAAACCAGATTTATGTAGAAAATACTATTCCAGGATGACAAAAATTTCAGGGTGCTGATTTGAACCCCCTATTGATATAGTACCCATGAAAATGAATTAGGGAGGAAGGTAAGAAGGAAGGGGAGGATGGAGGGAGGGAGGAATTAGGAAGGAAAGAAGGAAGGAAGGAAGGAAGGAAGGAAGGAAAGAAAAAGTGAGTGGGAGGGAAGGGGAAAGGGAGGGATAAAGCAAGAAGGGAAAGAAGGAAAAAGAATTAGACCTTAGAAAAATTCATACATGTAATTACATGCCTTGCCAACACACTTAACACATTTCAAGTAACTGAGAAAAAGAACAGAAAAGAATAATTTATATGCAAGAAAATATAAAAAGACCCTTGCATGGATATGGTCATATTGAACAATCTTTGTAGAGGGAATTCCTAGTTCCCAATGGGTGGTTCAAGCTCTTAGTGTCCTTGTGATATTGTTAATTTTATACTTTTAAATGAAAAAAAGAAGAATATGTGATATAAAATGTAAGACATGTAACATACATAACATTTGACCTGAAAACCATTCCCAGATATACAATAAGAATATTAACTAAACACTGTTAAGACAATTAGGTTTGATTTACATTTACACAAGAGGTATAATGCAGTAGAAATTGTAAGCAAAACAAGGAAAGATCTTGAGATGAACAGCAAATTGTGCTTTTTTCATAAATAAAATTAAAATTGACTCTGCATTATCTGTATTTATATGGTTATAAACAGTTGTTTGCTATTAAAAATGTGAAAAAATTTTATAAAGCACCCAACAGATCTAGGTCTACTATTGCACTTTTAAAAGAATTAACATTTTTTTGAGATAATTGTTTTTTCTAATCAAAGAAACAGTATATGAAATATGTAACCAAAATGTCATTCCAATAAAAAATTAATAAAATAAAAATAAAGAAACAAAAATATGTGCCTGACTATAAGGGAGACATGTACTAATATTCTTGAAATTAATTTCTGTAGATTCCAGCACTGGCCATTGTAATTCAAGTTATCACCTCCACTGGTGAGAGATTTGAACAAATTTAGCAATATGTTATTATTTTTGGTTTTATTTGTAATATCCCAGCATTAAAAATTTGAAATAAGTACACATTTAAGATTTTCTTTATGGATCTATATTTTGCTTTAAAGTAGTGTTAAAGACATGATAAAAAGATATCACATTTATATAATACGGAAATATTTTAAAATTTTTAATCAGTAATAATTAATCTTAATCTACCTAAGTACAATGTTGGATCATAATTTGTAAAACTCATGGCTTATTCCTCAATGTAAATATCACTTTAAGAAATGTTCTTGACAATTCCCATTGCTACTACTTCAGCAGAGAAAAACTCTCCAAATTGAACTTATCAGTTTATCAAATTTGGCATTTCTGTCAATAGAACATAAAAATTATGTGAACATCTTGATTAAAATAACATATTTAGTATTTTTGCTGAAAAAGAAGCAAGTAAACAATTATGGAATAAATATATAGTAATGTAAGAATTATGTGCCTCTTTATTTGATTACTCATCTAAATATTACCAACCCAGCCCATGAGTAAACATTCACACATAGACAATAATCAATCATTTTTGATATCTTGATATATTTCAGTTAAGTATATATATATATACTTATATACTTATATATTTGTATATATGTATATATATATATATATATATATATATATATATATATACAAACAACTTAGCTTTACATATATATGCACACAAAAGTTATAATGAAGTTATATCTATTGTTCGGAAACTAAAATGTATTCTCAGCTTGATTTACATCTATTAAATTTTCAGTCTTATTTGTACCTTGGCTTCCATCTTTACTCTTGCTCTGGGTCTCACAAGTGAAAGGGACAGTCCTGAATTGGAAAGAAGTTATGAAGTCAGAGGAGTAATCTAATAAATACATCATGTAGGTCCTTTAAGCCACAAGAAAGATTTTGTCTTTTCCAGAGAGTGAGATGTGAAGCCATTAGAGGGTTTTAAGAAGAGGAAGAACATGATCTGACAACTGTTTTTAAAGGATCACTCGTTGTTTCTCTGAACAGAGAGTCTGTTGACTTAGATTTTTAATTTAGTGTTTGGTTTATTTCTTCCCCACTTTGGGTCAATGTTGGTTGATTCTATACTTAATTTGTTTTTTGAAAGTTAAATTATATGCCGAATGAATTACACCATCTTATCTCACAGGAAAATGTGGATTACAAGAATTTCATTAGAAGTTGGTCCCATTCACTACCATGTATTAGCACTTGGTGTTGAGTAAAATTATAAGAAATCTTTTCTAACCTGAATTATTCCCCATGTAACAAAAAGTCTGGAATTAGGCAGGCTACATCTGTGCAAGGATGAGATAAAGAAGCCAGACTATCTCTCTGCTCTACATTTTTACTGTATGACTTTTGTTTTCATGGTTAGAGTGTGGCTGCTCAATTAATATGATGGTGGATGCAGAGGGGACACAGTTGTGGCCATGATTTATCTCTGTTCCCTGCACCAGGAGATCTGCACTTCATGGTTGCCACAATAGTAATGGAAGACAATAAATAAAGGGGACAGGGAATACTTGCTATATAACTGTCTACATACATAGGATAAAATAAAACTATAATCAGCTAGTATTTTTTTAAGATAAAAATAGTTTGTGTTTTGAGTGTGTGTTTGTGTGTATGAGAGAGAGGATATGTGAATACATGAAGGAAAAACCAAGTCCTTCTCAGCCCAATTTATGTCGAGAGGGGAAGGTAGTCTATTTTCCTGAAGAGAAACATCAAAATTGTGCCAGTGAAATAAATATTCTTTCATAGGTATGAGATTGGATTCTGTTTCATTTTGTTTAAACATAGATGCAAGATGTTGTGACTCTATCTTAAGGGCTGTCTTCTCTATTCTTTTTTTCTGGTTAAATGTCCCACCTGAACAACAGGTAAGATATGATTCATTGAACCAGTCCTCTTTGGGGAATGTAACTCCTGAGTGAGTCTCAAAAGGATGAATTGTGGTTGGACTTGACCCATCTGTTGAGTGAAATATAGATAAAATGCTCTTAAGCTATAGTTTTCAAGTCCCAAATCCAAGAATTTCTATTATTCTTATCCTTCACAGCACTGTTTTGTTTTAGGCATGCTTCAACAGTGTGAGCTACACCATTATCCAGAACTCCTCTTACTTTTTCATTGTTTTATTTGACACAAGTTTTTCTGAGCTGATTTCTTTTCTATTTTTTTCTTCTTTTTTTTGCAAGGAAGAGCCTTCAGTGAATTATTGATCAAATGAAGAAACTAGACTACTTTGTGTGTGGAGAGGGACATCAACTTGGAAGACTCCTTACTTTTTGTTCAAATGTAGTTAAAGATTGTGATATTGAGCACCTTGTTAAAATCTAGTTTATTTCTTAAGGAAGGAGGCGGGGGAAATGTCTTCCATAGGAAAAGTCTGAAGTACCACACTTAAAGATTAGGAAGGTAATTTGTGTATAAGAAATGCCTCAGAGTTGAAGAGGAGAAACTAGGTCGGGAATGGAGGTCATGGTCATGGGGAAAGTGCTTTCTTTTTATTGATACAAGATAATATCTAAGATAATTAGAACTTCAGTCTTGTGCCCCCTGTTGTGTACCTCTTTATACACATTATAACCCTTCTGTTTTCTTGACTATTCAGAAACATCTTTGTATTTATATATATCCATAGTAGTAATTCACTATGTTGGTCCTGTATATGCCTAATGGGATGTTCAGATGAGGGAGAAACTGTACTTCTACATCTCATTTTCATTTTTTGACTCAGGAAAAGAAAACACTGGAAGGAGTAGATCTTATCTCAGGTACTATACAAATTTTTTCTTAATCTACTGGTTACTATCACCAGCAATTAGATTGAAGAGGGGCCCACAATTCAAAATTCACTGGATAAGACAATAATGTTCAGTAAGATTAAACTTTCTGATTGCCTCATAGGTTACCAAAGGCTGCCTTTGACAATTCCAGTAAGTATTTTAAACAATTAGATAATTTTTAAATGAAAGGATAAATAAAATATCACAACAAGAATACCATAAATATTAGTATAATGAAAGAAACCAGATGCTTATCCAATAGACTATAGGGCTTTTCTGAACAAAATTTCTCTGAATGCAACCAGTTATTGTTTGTGAGGCAAATTAGTCTCTAAAGTGCAAAGAAGAAAGGAAGATAAAAGGGACATCTTGTGAGATGGAATTAAATCTGTAATCCTTGACCTGATTTCTTCATCTGATTTATTTATTTCCCCAAACCAGAAGGCCATATGGACTGACAGTAAATAATATTGTCTACTTTATCTCAAAAATATTTCTCAATGTAATTAATTCTCTCCATCTACACTGCTAATTTATTGGTTCAAGTTGTGATAGAATTCTTTGATTACAGTTTCAATGTCTATATGGTCTGCAATAATATACCCTCAGTTACTATTAATATTTGTAATTTGAATCATTATTTTTCTTTAATTAGACTTTCTGTGGTTTATCAATTTTACTATCGATTTCAAGTATCAATATATGACTTAATTTTTAAATTTTTTGTCTATTTTCTATGTTACTGATTTTCAATCTTACTTTTATTATTTCCTTCATTCTCTTTACATTGTGTTCAATTTATTCTCCTTTTTTAGTTTCTTAAGTTACATACTTAGATCACTGATTTTAAATCTTTCTTTTCACAATATAAGGATGTAGATTTGATAATTGCTATAGCTGCTTCTCACAAATTTTGTTATGTGGTGTTTTCATTATTATCCAGTTAGCATACTTCCTTTTTTGTCTATAGTTTCTTTCTTGATTCAGGGATTATTTAGAAGTGTACAGTTAATATCCAAGAATGTGGGGATTTTTCATATATGTTTTTTATTATAGATGTATAATTTAATTCCGTTATGATCAAGACACCTTATCTGTGTGATTTCTCAGAAAATTTTAAGACTTATTTATAATGCAACATTTGGTCTATTTTTCATTGTTTAAAAATATATTTATTTAGTCATTTTTGAGTATATTGATCTATAATGTCAATTACTTTTAGTTCACTTATAGTGTTCTTCAAATATTCTATATCTTTTCTGGTTTTTTGATTACTTGTATTAAATACCGAAAGAATATTATAATCTGCAATTGAACTGTGGCTTCATCCACTTCTGTTTAAGTTCTATCAATTCTTGCTTCATGCACTTTGAACATAAAATAATAGTTGCACACACATTTATGATTGTTATGTCTCCTTAATTAATTAATTCTTTCATTTTTATAAAATGTTCCATTATTTCTGGTAATGTTCTTTTTCTCAAACTTCGACTGATATAAGTGTAACTCCATTAACTTTCTTATGATTAGATTTTGCTTGGTATATCTTGGTTCCAAGCTTTTTACTTTTAATCTGGTTCTTTAAATTTAAAATGCTTTTTGGAATCTTCCTAGATATCTTTTTGATATTTATTTCTAAATTAATATTCTTCTCTTACCATAATCTGAATCATATACATGCTTTAAATATATCCAGATTTGCTTTACATTCCAGCATTTGGTCAAACATGTGCATGTAAAAATCAGGATTATTCTTAAATGGTTGGCTGTAATGTAGGTCCATGTGGTTGACAGTGGTTTTCGATCATTACATGTTTAGTGACTTTTTCAGTTTGTTCTATCAATTACTGACAGATGGGTTTATAATGTCTAACAATCATTATGGCATTGTCTATGTTTTCCTTTAATTCTGTCAATTTTTGCAGGCATATTGAAGTTCTATAAATAGTCACATGTATGTATATGATTGCTATGTCTTTTTGATTAATTGACTCATCATGAAGTGTCCTTTTTCTCTGTTAGTAATCTTTGTCTTGACATATATGTTGCCCCTTATTAACATAGCAATCCAAGCTTATTTTGCCTACTGTAAAAATGGAATATCTTTTAATATCAACTTAATCTTCATTATTGTAGCTTTTTGCTTAATATATGTCTCTAGTAGAAAGCACATAGTTAAACCATACCAATTCCTTATAATGCATTCTGTTAGTTTCTGCCTTTTAATTGGACTCTTTTGTCCATAATCATTTAATGTAATGGTAAAATATAGGTCTACCATTATAATACATATTTTCTTTTTGTCTCCTTTATTTTTTGTCTTTTCATAACATGTCTTAGTTTACTAAATATATTCTATAATACTTTAATTTTTATATTGTTTTAAATTATACACTTTGTATTATTTGGTTTAGTGTTTGTTCTAAGGATTAAAATATGTACCATTCATTAACTTTTCAGATATTTAGATTTTATATTATAATAATTTACGTAAATACAGAGACAATTCATGTTTGTATACTCCCCTAGTCATCCTCTATGCTATAACTCTCATATCTATTTAAATTATAAACCACACAAATAAAAGTTATATTTTTCCTTGAAATTCTCATATGTATCTTAATGAAATTAAGAAGAAAATAGCTGTTGATATTTGCCTACATATTTACCATTCCTAATGCTTTTTCTTTCCTCCTAAAAATCCAGATTTCCATTTGCTTTCATTTATTTTCAAGATAAAGACTATGCTTTAGCTTTTCTTATAGCACAAGTCTGCTCGCAATGAACTACATTTGTTTTCTTTTATCTGAATATATTTTAAACTGGATATACAATTTTAGACTGGAATTATATTTTCTTTAAGCAATTTATAAATTTTCTTCCAATCTCCATACTCTTTTAGCAACTATATAGCTTCATATGAGATGTCCACCATATTTGAATTTTATCTGTCTATGAATGATGTGTTGTTATTTTTGTTTCTACTTTCAAAAATGTATTTTTTATCTTTGATTTTTCAGTCACTTAACTCTGATTTGCTTAGGCATAGTCTTATTCACTTTTATTCTTCTTTATCATTCTATTGATTCTAATATGTATCATTCCCATTGTCATCTGACTTGCATTGTTTCTGATGAGAAGTCAGTCTTCAATATTATTTTTGTTCCTTGATATTTCTCTTTTCTGCCTGCTGGCTTTCAAAATTTATTAACTTTTGTTTTCAGAAAGTTGACTGAAATATGGCTGGATGTGTTTTCTCTGTATTCATCATTTATGATGCTGTTATTGTTGCTGCTGCTGCTCCTCTTATAGTTGTTTTTGTTGTTTTAACTTCTTGCAACTATTGGGTGCTGTTTTTAATCAAATTTGGAAAAATTTTGCCAGTTTTTCCTCAAATATTTTTCCTAGTCCTGTATTTCTCTCCTTTCCTCTGAGATTTCAATTACTGTTGATACTATCTCACAGTTCATTTATGCATCTCTCTTTGCTTTGTTTTGAATAACTTCTATTGAGCTACCTTCAAATTCTATGACCCTTTCCTTTGCAGACCCAATATGATATTAATTCCCACCAAAGAATTCATGATTTCAGAAAATGTACTTTATTCAATTTTTTTCTCTTACTATTTCAATTTCTTTCTTACTGACCATATCTTCACCCTTTAAGTATGTAGTTATTTAACATAATTATAGTTGTTTTGAAATATTTGTTTGCTTGCTATTATGAAATGGGTGTTTGTGTCACCTCCTTCAAATTCATATGTTGAAGCTCTAAATCTCCAGAGTAGCTGTATTTGGAGATGGAACCTCTAAGAAAGTAATTAAGGTTAACTGAGGTCTTAAGAAGGGGGCCTGATCAAATAGGATTAGTGTCCTTATAAAAAGGGATACCAGAGAGCTCCTTCTCTCTCCACATGAATATGCTGAGGAAAAGCAATGTGAGGATCATAGCAAGAAAGTGGCTGTCTGCAAGCCAAGAGGAGAGACTTCACCAGAAACTAAATTGACTAGGAACTTTATCTTGGTTTTCCAAGCTCCAGAACTGTGAGAAAATTAATCTCAGTTGCTTAAGTCACCCAGGCTATGGCATTTTGTTATAGCAGCTTGAGCAGACTAGTATATCTGCTCAATAATTAATTTATCTGTGTGTCTGCTTCTATTGACTGAATTTTCTTATTAATCAGTTACATTTTTCTTCTTTCATATCTCAGAATGTATTAGTATATTCAAAACACAGTAGAGAATGTTTTGTGTTTCCTATATTGAGTCCAAGCAGTTTCCTCTTTTTGGCATTAGGATGAGAAACTGATCATTCAGGTTCTTAAGGTCTTAAGTTCAAGTTGAACTAGAGTTGAGCTATGGCTTTAATTAGCTAGAGTACAACTATGACTACTTCAACCTCAATCTGTTGTACTGCTGGTGCCGCTACATTTCTGGTCATGTCAGTATTTGACCTGGGCTTTCAATTTAGATTTTTTTTTAATTTATTGATTCCCATTTACATGAAATTTCAACAGGGACCCATATTCTACAGCAGGGACCCATATTATAAACACTGTCAGAATATGTGTGACTATGTGATTACTCTTTCCTTGCTATCTGCTCTCTTGAGAAAATCGGGCATGATGTGAAGAGGACAATCGTGAGGCAAGCAAATTGTTTCCCATTGGGGCATTTCCCTGTTACATTCATCCTACCAATCTAAAGTATCACTAAGCCTTGACTAGATTCTTCTCCGCCCTAGAAACCTTCCACATGACAAGGTCTATCTTTTTCAGCTCATGTCTAGAGTATACTACACCTGCCTACAGGTATGAAAGCTGCCATGGTTCTTTGTTCAACTATGACTATTTCCTGCCTTAGTTATCTTAAAATACAAATTTTATTATCTTATGCTAATTCTGTGTTCTTTAACATTTACCAAGAAATACTGAGAAAAATCTTTGAAGGAAATTCTCAACCATGAGATCAATGTTGTACAAAGATAAGGCAAGGAGAACATGGGCAAGAGTGAGAAAATCTGTCAATGGGCAATGTTTGGTGACCTCCAAAAGAGAAGTTGAGTGTTGGGAGTGAATGTCAGATTGCAATAGATTTAAGAGTGAGTGGAAAAGTCAGAACCTCATGCATAGCTTGACAAGCCAGTCATGGAATCCACCCTGTCCATGAGAAACTGCTCTGCTCTTAGCTGCCTTATAAACTGCACAGATTTCAGGAATCCTTGTTAAAGAGCTAAACAGCCCTAACGTTAGCCTGTATACCATTTATCCATGGATCCATGAGTCGACTTATCATGGGGGATTTGGTCAAGCAGGAAGATGATGTCTAAATTGCACAAATAATACTCCCTCTGCCAAAGAATTTAAATTTTAAAGAAAGCCACAGTTAATATCATGCATCAGGAGCTAAGAAGATGCACAAATAGAGAACACAATATAATGGGTAACTTACGAACTTTTGAATGAATCTAAATTGTAAGTAAGTTGAAGTTAAGATTAAACAGGGTCTATGATAACTCAAAGCATAGAAGAAAAGGAAAGATATACAGAGTAGTAAGGAGTATTGTTGAAATGTCAGAAACAAATCTAATTAGTGCAAACAAAAGAGGAAATTTATTAATTCATCTAACAAGACATCAAATTTGTCATTAAAATGAAAAAAAGGTACAGGTAAATGGAAGAAAGTTAATTTCAAAAATTTTATCATCAATTTTGTCAAGTGAGAAAGAAGTCTAATTTTTACACACTTTGAAATATTAGAATCATCAAGTTAAGACCTTGACATAGTTCTAATAGAGTCATTTTGGTAATTAATAAAATAGTATCTGAGTTATTAGAAACAGGGAATGGATATAAAGAGACTAGAGTTTTCTTAAGTGAAAAACAATTGGATGGGCATTTATCCTTGGTGAGTGGAAATTACCCATGTGGTCTACTTGCCTAGTTGAGTCTTACTGTGTAAGGTTATTGCTGGTACTATGTTCTACAAGTTGCAATCAGTGCTGCTATTTTGTAAAATTATAATAGTCTATCCTGATAAAGGCATCAGTTATGATGTTCAATTGCTTTTCACTGTTGTTGTTGTTGAAATCTCTTCTTATTTAGTAACAAGTATGGTTGGCCCTCCCTAGCCATGGGGCTCTGAATCCTTGGATTCAACCAACCACAGATGGAATTTGAATCCATGGATGTGCAACCTATGAATACTGAGGTCCAAATGTATTATGCCATTTTATATAAGACTTGAGCATCTGTAGATTATGGTATCCATGGGGGGCGGTCCTAGAACTAACCCCCCCATGATACTGAAGGACAACTATATGTGAATTATTATTATCAAATGTTATTAAATTAGTGTAAGAAAATATACTTAGTTTATCTTATATACAGTAAAAACTATTTGTGCATGTATAAAATATGGCTCCCACATTAAAATTTTAAACATTTTATCATTTCATATTTGTTAAATATTTCCTCTTTCATATTTCCATCTTTCATTTTCATGAATTTCAACCATTTGATAAAATATTTTTACTTTATAGCAAAACATTAATTTAGAATTTTAAGCATATTACAAGAAGGAATAAACTGGAACACTCATATTTATTTCTATTTATATATTTTTTGTTTTTAATTATTTTTCTAGATTTTTTATTTTCAGCAGTTTGGTAAGTAATTCTCCCCCTGCCTCTTCCTGCATATATCTGTACTGAATTACCTAATATTTGTCTTAAAAATGCAGTTACTTTTATTTCACTAAAGATTTAGTCATGTAATTATCCAAAGGATTCATTACAGAGATGTTTGAAACCAACTGTGAAAGAAAGATTGTCAATTAGTTTCACTGGTTACTACACATGAACAGTTGAGTTTATTTTACTAACAACTGTTAAAATAACTTCTCCAATTAGGAAAGGTTATCAGAGAGTAACTTAAACATGCTATAAATAAAGGAGAAAACATTTACTGCCCAAGTGAATCAGAGAGAAAGCAGAATTGCTCATTATGATAAAATGTTTTAATGTAGTATATAAATTCAGGACACTTAAAGAAACAGCATGGACTATTTAAAAATAAGCTTATTATATTGTGATTCTATTTTTTTTCAGTAAGATTGCCATCAATAACTCCTGTTCCTAAGAGTGCTTCTGTGCAACTAGTTTGTTCTTCATGATCCCAGGTCTTCATTTCTTACCTAATCTTTTAATAGTATAGTGTAGTTTGGAGTTGTTTCTAGCAATGCCCACTGAAATAAAAATATTTATTTTCTTGTTTCTTCACTGATCTCTCTGAACAGAGCCAGAGATTGGCAAATATACAAAGAGAGACACAGAAGAGTAAAAATTTTAAGGAGCTGTCATCCCTTTTGCTTTTATTTTCCAGGACAAGTCCATCCTTTAAATCAGCAATAACTCATACACATACTTATTACTATGCCACATCCTTTCAAAACTGCCATCTGTATACATAACCAATAACTCTTCATTTACTTCTCCAAAGCCTATACACAGCATTTAAACTGTGACTCTGAGTCAGATGGCCTGGGTTTAAATCCTGCCTTTAAATCCTGTCAGTTACCAGCTGTGAGACTTGAACAAGATTTTCATCTCTTTGTGCCTTATTTTCCTTATCTGTAAGATTATGCTTAATTCAAATTACTTCTAGATTCAATGAGTTAATAGTTTAGAAGTGGTTTAAAAAGTGACTGATACATAGTAAACATTACACAAGGGTTAGTGAAGAATTCCATGTGTTCTATTTATAAGGCGGTGCTGTTTTGTTTTTCTGAGATATCTTCCCCATCCTTTCTGAAATCATGCCTTATGATATAAATACTTGCCTTTTGTATAAACGAAAAAACATTTTACTTGCCTGTTTTTGTGTGGTGGCATGCGTGCATAAATCTATTCCTAGCACTATAGGATCTATTTTATTATCTATATACTTGTAAATAGTTGAACAACATGTGTTATAGACACTGTTTTTCAGGGGTATCATGGTCCTTCCTAAGTGTGGTTGCTATTTGAAAATGACCTACTCCTCTACATGTAATTCAGAGTTAGCTTGGGTTCCCTGGCCATGTGGAAATTGTAAAAACTTGACAATCTCCAAATTCACAATTTTTGAGAGTCCAGACACAGTGATTTCATGACAGCTGTTTCCTCACAGTCAAATAGTTACTTGTTCTATATTCTCATTTCATTTCTTTTCCACACTGACCTAAATTCAGAGATCAACACTTTCAGTCATGTCTAAAAAAAGTCCTCTCCAATGAAATATCTAATAAGTTTTGGAATTTATTGAAGATTTAGATGTTATTAGGAAGGAGTCTATGTCATTTGCAGCATTCCACTATCTTGTGTCTCCAAGTCCTATTTTTCCATCTCTCTCCCTTTTCTCTGAAGCAGCAAAATAAATCTTTCCTTGATTTATGCACAGAAATTCTAGGCCCTCTTAAAAGCTGATATTCTACTGCAGTTAATCTTTGCAAAGAAGATTCAACTAAGCTAGGCCTCACCCTGTGAAGAAGTTTCATACTTGCTGCTAAGATGAACAAACAAACAAAAACTTTTTCTGACCCATTCCATAAATGAGTACTGCTTTTGATTTCAGAAACTGATAGACCTTTTCACAAGTATGTCACACCTTTCAAATGGCCAGCCTTGCTGAACACACCAGATAATTTTGTACCTTTGCTAATAAAGTACAGAGATATGAAGGTCTGTCAGGCTCCTGCAGAGGGTCTTGCCAACTAAAAACTACAAGAGGGCTTCCCTGGTGGTGCAGTGGTTGAGAGTCCGCCTGCCGATGCAGGGGACACGGGTTCGTGCCCTAGTCCAGGAGGATCCCACATGCCGTGGAGCGGCTGGGCCCGTGAGCCATGACCGCTGAGCCTGTGCATCCGGAGCCTGTGCTCCACAATGGGAGAGGCCACAACAGTAAGAGGCCCGCGTACCGCAAAAAAAAAAAAAAAAATCTACAAGAAAGCTCAGTCTTATGGCAAAAAATTGAATCCAAAGAGCAAAGAGGCAGATAATGTAGGTCAAGAGTCAGTAGATCTACTGTGAGGCAATAAGGTAACTTACCAAGTATCTGAGAAGAGATGAAAAAACTGACTTGCACTTTTCAGTCAGGGAATATTCTGACTTTCAGATAGCCCGTATATGGGCATTTGGTGTCCAGAAAGCAGGAGGACAGTGACAAAAGGGAGAAGGAAAGGTCGAAATATGGGAATAGGTAGGGCCTAGAGGGGCTCGGTTGCTAAAGACTACTCTGATTGGGATTAAAGCTCCAGGGAAAAGAGCAGAAGCTTAATCAACCAAGGAAGTCTTAGAACTGTGTCCTTCAGGAGACAGTTGAAATGCGGTAGCAATGTTAAATCCCACACCACTGTATTAAGCCTCCTCAGATATTCTCTGTATTAAACTAAGAGTATGTCAAACAGAGTACTGTGCACTGGTCACCAATCCTGCGGGAAGTCTCCAAACCCTTCTGCCCACTGCATCTTGGTATCAAAGTTGCCAAGGAAAACATTTCAGTCAAGCACTCAGTGGAACAATACTTTATTGATGCAGAGAACAGACAGAGAAAAAGCAGTTGCAATAGTTGGCAACCCATGACCAGTGGGTTGCTCCCTGCGGCCACCACAGGGCAATTGGTCTACGTGTACCTCTCTTGGGCTACAGTGGAAGGAATCTGTACCCTCCCCACAGAAAACAGACATGACAGTGGTGTTGGTCAGGTGACCTATGATGCACATACCTTAACCAAAGACAAAAGAGGACTCATTGAGCGTGTACAAGGAAAATTATTTCCACACAAGGTGATCAGCCTGGCGCTGGCTGTGTGGGCTCTTTACCTCTTGGTAAGAAAATGTTTCAGGCCCAGGGCCCATTCTTTTGTGACTGAGTGGGAATCAAAAGATTGTGTACAGGACACTGCCTTTCCCAACAGAGTGCTCAGAGGACTGGGAGAATTTTGAGAGCTCTCAGCCACAGTATTGTATAGCCCAGATCATGCTTCTAGAATTACATAGAAAGAAATAAGAATCCTACCTTCACCAGGTACTAACTTCAGGGTCTTGAATAAGTTACTCTACCTCACTAGAGACCGATTTTCTCATCTAGAAAAGGGTGGAACAATATGTATCTGACTAGGGGGAAGATGGCGGAAGAGTAAGATGTGGAGATCACCTTCCTCCCCACAGATACATCAGAAATACATCTACACGTGGAACACCTCCCACAGAACACCTACCGAACACTGGCAGAAGACCTCAGACCTCCCAAAAGGCAAGAAACTCCCCACGTACCTGGGTAGGGCAAAAGAAAAAAGAATAAACAGAGACAAAAGAATGGGGACAGGACCTACACCAGTGGGAGGGAGCCGTGAAGGAGGAAAGGTTTCCACACACTAGAAGCCCCTTCGTGGGCAGAGACTGTTGGTGGCGGGGGGGGGGGGGCGGTGAATCTTCGGAGACGTGGAGGAGAGCGCAGCAACAGGGGTGCAGAGGGCAAAGTGGAGAGATTTCTGCACAGAGGATCAGTGCCGACCAGCACTCACCAGCCCGAGAGGTTTGTCTGCTCACCCGCTGTGGCGGGTGGGGCTGGGGGCTGAGGCTCGGGCTTCGGTCAGAGCGCAGGGAGAGGACTGGTGGTGGCGGCGTGAACACAGCCTGCAGGGGTTTAGTGCACCATGGCTAGCCACGAGGGAGTCCGGGGAAAATTCTGGACCTGTCGAAGAGGCAAGAGACTTTTTCTTCCCTCTTTGTTTCCTGGTGTGTGAGGAGAGGGGATTAAGAGCGCTGCTTAAAGGAGCTCCAGAGACGGGTGCGAGCCACGGCTAAAAGTGCAGATCCCAGAGACAGTCATGAGATGCTAAGGCCGCTGCTGCCGCCACCAAGAAGCCTGTGTGCAAGCACAGGTCACTCTCTACACACCCCTTCCGGGGAGTCTGTGCAGCCTGCCACTGCCAGGGTCCCAGGACCCAGGGACAACTTCCCTCGGAGAACGCACGGCGCGCCTCAGGCTGGTGCAATGTCACTCTGGCCTCTGCCGCTGCAGGCCTGCCCCGCACTCCGTGCCCCTCCCTCCCCTCCCCTCCCCGGCCTGAGTGTGTTAGAGTCCCAGAGTCAGCTGCTCCTTTAACCCAGTCCTGTCTGAGCAAAGAACAGATGCCTTCTGGTGACCTACACGCAGAGGCAGGGCCAAATCCAAAGCTGAGCCCAGGGAGCTGTGCGAACAAAGAGAAAGGAAAATCTCTCCCAGCAGCCTCAGGAGCAGTGGATTAAATCTCCACAATCAACTTGATATACCCTGCATCTGTGGAATACATGAATAGACAACGAATCATCCCAAATTGAGGAGGTGGACTTTGAGAGCAAGACTTATGATTTTTTCCCCTTTTCCTCTTTTTGTGAGTGTGTATGATTTTGTCTGTATAGCTTTGCTTCCACCATTTGTCCTAGGGTTCTATCCATCCATTTTTGTTTGTTTGTTTTTTCTTTAAAATTTTTAAAAAATTTTTTCTTTAATTTTTTTTCTTAATAATTATTTTTTATTTTGATAACTTTATTTTATTTTATCTTCTTTCTTTCTTTCTTTCCTTCCTTCCCTCCTTCCTTCTTTCCTCCCTTCCTCCTCCCTCCCTCCCTTCTTTCTTTCTTTCTTTCTTTCTCTCTCTCTTTCCTTCCTTTCTTCCTTCCTTCCTTCTTTCTCTTTCTTTCTTTCTTTCCTTCTTAATTTTTCTCCCTTTTATTATGAGCCATGTGGATGAAAGGTGTTACAGCAAGGAGTCAGTGCTGTGCCTCTGAGGTGGGAGAGCCAACTTCAGGACACTGGTCCACAAGAGACCTCCCTGCTCCACATAATATAAAACAGTGAAAATCTCCCAGGGATCTCCATCTCAACACCAGCACCCAGCTTCACTCAACGACCAGCAAGCTACAGTGCTGGATACCCTATGCCAAACAACTAGCAAGACAAGAACACAACCCCACCCATTACCAGAGAGGCTGCCTAAAATCATAATAAGTCAACAGACACCCCAAAACACACCACCAGACTTGGACCTGCCCATCAGAAAGACAAGATCCAGCCTCATCCACCAGAATACAGGTACTAGTTCCCTCCACCAGGAAGCCTACACAACCCGCTGAACCAACTTTAGCCACTGGGGACAGACACCAAAAACGACAGGAACTACGAACCTGCAGCCTGCAAAAAGGAGACCCCAAACACAGTGACATAAGCAAAATGAGAAGACAGAAAAACACACAGCAGATAAAGGAGCAAGATAAAAACCCACCAGACCTAACAAATAAAGAGGAAATAGGCAGTCTACCTGAAAAAGAATTCAGAACAATGATAGTAAAGATATTCCAAAATCTTGGAAATAGAATAGAGAAAATGCAAGAAACATTTAACAAGGACCTAGAAGAACTGAAGTTGAAACAAGCAACAATGAACAACACAATAAATGAAATTTAAAATACTCTAGATGGGATCAATAGCAGAATAACTGAGGCAGAAGAACGGATAAGTGACCTGGAATAAAAAATAGTGGAAAAAACTACTGCAGAGCAGAATAAAGATAAAAGAATGAAAAGAACTGAGGACAGTCTCAGAGACCTCTGGGACAATATTAAATGCACCAACATTTGAATTATAGGGGTTCCAGAAGAACAAGAGAAAAAGAAAGGGACTGAGAAAATATTTGAAGAGATTATAGTTGAAGACTTCCCTAATATGGGAAAGGAAATAGTTATTCAAATCCAGGAAGCACAGAGAGTCCCATACAGGATAAATCCAAGGAGAAATATGTCAAGACACATATTAAACAAACTGTCAAAAATTAAATACAAAGAAAACATATTAAAAGCAACAAGGGAAAAACAACAAATAACACACAAGGGAATCCCCATAAGGTTAACAGCTTATCTTTCAAAAGAAACTCTGCAAGCCAAAAGGGAGTGACAAGACATATTTAAAGTTATGACGGAGAAAAACCAGAACCAAGATTACTTTACCCAGCAAGATTCTCATTCAGATTTGATGGAGAAATTAAAACCTTTACAGACAAGCAAAGGCTGAGAGAGTTCGGCACCACCAAACCAGCTTTACAACAAATGCTAAAGGAACTTCTCTAGGCAAGAAACACAACAGAAGGAAAAGACCTACAATAACGAACCCAAAACAATTAAGAAAATGGGAATAGGAACATACATATCGATAATTACCTTAAATGTAAACGGACTAAATGCTCTCAGCAAAAGACACAGATTGGCTGAATGGATACAAAAACAAGACCCATATATTTGCTGTCTACAAGAGACCCACTTCAGACCTAGAGACACATACAGACTGAAAGTAAGCTGATGGAAAAAGATATTCCATGCAAATTGAAACCAAAAGAAAGCTGGAGTAGCAATTCTCATATCAGGCAAAATAGACTTTAAAATAAAGATTATTAGAAGAGACAAAGAAGGACACTACATAATGATCAAGGGATCAATCCAAGAAGAAGATATAACAATTGTAAATATTTATGCACCCAACATAGGAGCACCTCAATACATAAGGCAAATACTAACAACCATAAAAGGGGAAATTGACAGTATCACATTCATAGTAGGGGGCTTTAACACCCCACTTTCACCAATGGACAGATCATCCAAAATGAAAATAAATAAGGAAACACAAGCTTTATATGATACACTAAATAAGGTGGACTTAATTGATATTTATAGGACATTCCATCCAAAAACAACAGAATACATATTTTTCTCAAGTGCTCATGGAACATTCTCCAGGATAGATCATATCTTGGGTCACAAATCAAGCCTTGGTAAATTTAAGAAAATTGAAATTGTATCACGTATCTTTTCCGACCACAACGCTATGAGACTAGATATCAATTACAGGAAAAGATCTGTAGAAAATACAAAGACATGGAGGCAAAACAATACACTACTTAATAACAAAATGACCGCTGAAGAAATCAAAGAGGAAATAAAAAAATACCTAGAAACAGATGACAATGGAGACATGATGACCCAAAATCTATGGGATGCAGCAAAAGCAGTTCTAAGAGGGAAGTTTATAGCAATACAATCCCACCTTAGGAAACAGGAAACATCTAGAATAAACAACCTAACCTTGCACCTAAAGCAATTAGAGAAAGAAGAAGAAAAAAACCCCAAGGTTAACAGAAGGAAAAAAATCATAAAAGTCAGATCAAAAAGAAATGAAGGAAACGATAACAAAGATGAGTAAAACTAAAAGCTGGTTCTTTGAGAAGATAAACAAAATTGATAAGCCATTAACCAGACTAATCAAGAAAAAAAGGGAGAAGACTCAAATCAATAGAATTAGAAATGATAAAGGAGATGTAACAAATGACACGGCAGAAATACAAAAGATCATGAGAAATTACTACAAGCAACTCTACGCCAATACAATGGACAACCTGGAAGAAATGGACACATTCTTAGAAATGCACAACCTGCCAAGACTGAATCAGGAAGAAATAGAAAATATGAACAGACCAGTCACAAGCACTGAAATTGAAAGTATGATTAAAAATCTTTCAACAAACAAAAGCCCAGGACCAGATGGCTGCACAGGTGAATTCTATCAAACATTTAGAGAAGAGCTAACACCTATCCTTCTCAAACTCTTCCAAAATATAGCAGAGGGAGGAACACTCCCAAACTCATTCTACCAGGCCACCATCACCCTGATACCAAAAGCAGACAAGGATGTCCCAAAGAAAGAAAACTACAGGCCAATATCACTGATGAATATAGATGCAAAAATCTTCAACAAAATACTAGCAAACAGAATCCAACAGCACATTAAAAAGATTATACACTATGATCAAGTGGGGTTTATTTCAGGAATGCAAGGATTCTTCAATATATGTAAATCAATTAATGTGATACGTCATATTTACAAATTGAAGGAGAAAAACCATATGATCATCACAATAGATGCAGAGAAAGCTTTCGACAAAATTCAACACCAATTTATGATAAAAACCCTCCAGAAAGTAGGCATAGAGGGAGCTTTCCTCAACATAATAAAGGCCATATATGACAAACCCACAGCCAACATCGATCTCAATGGTGAAAAACTGAAAGCATTTCCACTAAGATCAGGAAAAAGACAAGGTTGCCCACTCTCACCACTATTATTCAACATAGTTTTGGAAATTTTAGCCACAGCAATCAGAGAAGAAAAGGAAATAAAAGGAATCCAAATCAGAAAAGAAGAAGTAAAGCTGTCACTGTTTGCAGATGACATGATACTATACATAGAGAATCCTACAGATGCTACCAGAAAACTACCAGAGCTAATCCATGAATTTGGTAAAGTAGCAGGATACAAAATTAATGCACAGAAATCTCTGGCATTCCTGTATACTAGTGATGAAAAATCTGAAAGTGAAATCAAGAAAACACTCCCATTTACCATTGCAACAAAAAGAATAAAATATCTAGGAATAAACCTACCTAAGGAGACAAAAGACCTGTATGCAGAAAATTATAAGAGTCTGATGAAAGAAATTAAAGATGATACAAATAGATGGAGAGATATACCATGTTCTTGGATTGGAAGAATCAACACTGTGAAAATGACTCTACTACCCAAAGCAATCTATAGATTCAATGCAATCCCTATCAAACTACCACTGGCATTTTTCACAGAACTAGAACAAAAAATTTCACAATTTGTATGGAAACACAAAAGACCCCAAATAGCCAAAGCAATCTTGAGAATGAAAAATGGAGCTGGAGGAATCAGGCTCCCTGACTTCAGACTATACTACAAAGCTACAGTAATCAAGACAGTATGGTACTGGCACAAAAACAGAAATATAGATCAATGGAACAGGATAGAAAGCCCAGAGATAAACCCATGCACATATGGTCACCTTATCTTTGATAAAGGAGGAAGGAATGTACAGTGGAGAAAGGACAGCCTCTTCAATAAGTGGTGCTGGGAAAACTGGACAGCTACATGTAAAAGTATGAGAATAGATCACTCCCTAACACCATACACAAAAATAAGCTCAAAGTGGATTAAAGACCTAAATGTAAGGCCAGAAACTATCAAACTCTTAGAGGAAAACATAGGCAGAACACTCTATGACATAAATCACAGCAAGATCCTTTTGAACCACCTCCTAGAGAAATGGAAATAAAACCAAAAATAAACAAATGGGACCTAAGGAAACTTAAAAGCTTTTGCACAGCAAAGGAAACCACAAACAATTCCAAAAGACAACCCTCAGAATTGGAGAAAATATTTGCAAGTGAAGCAACTGACAAAGGATTAATCTCCAAAATTTATAAGAGCTCATGTAGCTCAATAACAAAAAAACAAACAACCCAATCCAAAAATGGGCAGAAGACCTAAATAAACATTTCTCCAAAGAAGATATGCAGACTGCCAACAAACACATGAAAGAATGCTCAACATCATTAATCATTAGAGAAATGCAAATGAAAACTCCAATGAGATATCATCTCACATCAGTCAGAATGGCCATCATCAAATAAATCTATAAACAATAAATGCTGGAGAGGGTGTTGAGAAAAGGGAACACTCTTGTACTGCTGGTGGGAATGTGAATTGATACAGTCACTATGGAGCACAGTATGTAACTTCCTTAAAAAACTACAAATAAAATTACCATATGACCCAGCAATCCCACTACTGGGCATATACCCTGAGAAAACCATAATTCAAAAAGAGTCATGTACCAAAATGTTCATTGCAGCTCTATTTACAATAGCCAGGACATGGAAGCAACCTAAGTATACAGTGAGAGATGAATGGATAAAGAAGATGTGGCACATATATACATTGGAATATTACTCAGCCATAAAAAGAAACAAAATTGAACTATTTGGAATGAGGTGGATGGACCTAGAGTCTGTCATACAGAGTGAAGTAAGTCAGAAATAGAAAGACAAATACCATATGCTAACACATATATATGGAATTTAAGAAAAAATAATGTCATGAAGAACCTAGGGGTAAGACAGGAATAAAGACACAGACCTACTAGAGAATGGACTTGAGGATATGGGGAGGGGGAAGTGTAAGTTGTGACAAAGTGAGAGAGTGGCATGGACATATATACACTACCAAACTTAAAATAGATAGCTAGTGGGAAGCAGCCGCCTAGCACAGGGAGATCAGCTCGGTGCTTTGTGACCACCTAGAGGGGTGGGATAGGGAGGGTGGGAGGGAGGGAGATTCAAGAGGGAAGAGATATGGGAACATATGTATATGTATAACTGATTCACTTTGTTATAAAGCAGAAACTAACACACACAAAAAAACAATATATATCTGACTAGAGTTTCATGAAGATTACATGGTAGAGTGTATGTAAATCACCCACGAGAATGTCTGGAACATAGGCAACAGCCCCAGTGTGGCACATAAGGGAAGATTAGAAAGGGGGCAGGTAAAGTGTTGCTTCACCTTTAAGGACAGTAGAAATTAAGATAGTAAAGGTAGAGGCTTAATTATCAAGTACAGAACTGGGTTTACGACTTGACATATAATTTGGATATTACATTCTTAGGATCTAACTTAATTTGATTTGGCTCAAAACAACTAAATTGGTTGCATGTAACTGTGATCTTCAACCAAGTGTTCAGAATTCAATGAACCGATATTTTTCTGATGAATGAACCTAGAAGTTCTAAGTTCAGTTCTAATGAATGAACCTAGAAGTTCATGCCTTTTCCACCTTCTAGAGGCTGACTCCATTTCCTCGCCTCGTGGTTCCTTCTGTCATCTTCAAAGTACATCACTCTAATGTCTAATTCCATTGTCCCATTTTTTTCTTCTTTGAATCTCCCTCTTATAAGACTCTTCTGAGTACATTAAGCCCAATTGGATAATCCAGGAGAATCTCTTCACCTCAAGAGCCATAACTTAATCACACCTGCAAAGTTCGTTTTTCCATTTAAGATTTTGGTGATTAGAATGTAGCTACCTTTTGGTGGGGGGGGGGTGGTGATTGACAGCATTATTCATCCTGTCACACCTTTCTTACCAAAAACATTTAATTCGGCTCTGCAAGATTTTGTCTATAGGGAATGGGCATGCTGATGCATAAATTCACTTTTTTTACATTAATTCAATCAATATTTATTACATACATACTATGGACTAAGTACTAGAGAAAACAAGTATCATATGTAGTGGTAACATAGGGGACAACAAGAGAGACTGATAGGTCTTCCCTGGTGGCGCAGTGGTTGAGAGTCCGCCTGTCGATGCAGGGGACACGGGTTCATGCCCTGGTCCAGGAGGATCCCACATTCCGTGGAGCGGCTGGGCCCGTGAGCCATGGCCGCTGAGCCTGCGCGTCCGGGGCCTGTGCTCCGCAGCGGGAGAGGCCACAACAGTGAGAGGACCGCATACCACAAAAAAAAAAAAAAAAAAAAAAAAAGAGAGAGAGACTGATAGATGTATCTTTATTAGTAATTGAGTGGATACATCTATGATAATAAGTAATTCTTTAACTCTGTAATAGGAGCATAGATGATAGGTCTATAAATTCAACCGGGCAGTCCAGAAAGTGTCCTGGCGAAATGATGTTTTGACGTAAGTTTTCAAGGCCATGTGGAAATCACTCATATGAAGGGAAGGAATTATATTCAGTCCCAGAATCCATGTACAAACAGTGAAAAGTAAGAGAGCCTTTCAGCACCAGCAAGCAGTGACACTAGCAGATACCTGAGCAAAGGGTATCACTGGTGAGATTAGCAGGATGCAATGCTGGAGAAATAACCAAAAGTTGGATTATTAATGATCTTGTATACTGAGTCAGGCAGCATAAGTTTTATCTTAAAGGCCATTGGCATCAAATGGTTACTTTGAGGCAAAGATATGATATAATTATATTTGCATTAGAATGCGTTCTGAACGGTGGGTTGACAGGAGGGTATAATAGAAGGAAACACATTGAAAGTGTGGGAAGAAAATAAATAAACATATTTGGCATAAAACTGTGAGCTTGGAAGAATAACCTGAATGTCATGGGAGAACTACAGCCCTGGCCAAATTTTTTTTTTTTTTTTTTTTTTGCGGTACGCGGGCCTCTCACTGTTGTGGCCTCCCCCGTTGCGCAGCACAGGCTCCGGACGCGCAGGCTCAGTGGCCATGGCTCACTGGCCCAGCCGCTCCATGGCATGTGGGATCTTCCTGGACCGGGGCACGAACCCGTGTCCCCTGCATCGGCAGGCGGACTCTCAACCACTGCGCCACCAGGGAAGCCCCAAAATTTTGATTTTCGTCTGATGAGGACCTGCACTGAGAAACCAGCCATGCCATTTCAGACTTCTGTACTAAAAACCCGTCAGAAAATACCTTTATGTTGTTTAAAACACTACATGTGTTGTAATTTGTTGAGGCAGCTATAGAAAAGTAATACAGTAATAATATGGGAGCTTATTACTCTATTTCCAAAGAATAATATTTCCAATATGATGCCATGTGCTATTTATTCAACGTCAATGAAATATTGCAGGACAAGTGATTTCCTCATAAAGAGAAAACATTTATTTTTCATCCTGCATTCAATTGGGAGTATGCTTTTTCTCCCCTTCTTTATATATTCTGTTCAGTAAATAGAGCCACAAAAGGAATAGCACATAACCTAGTCTGGCCAATCAAGCAACCCATTTTTTTTAGACACAGTGATTAGACCAATTAGAATTCTCTCTAATATTTGTCACTTATTAGTAATGATATTTTTGTGAACTTGCCAGTTAATGACCATAATAATTTTCTTCTTCAGCTTAAACAAGACTAAGTTGGATTTCTGTTATTTGCACATGAAATATTCCTGATTAATTCATCCCTCAGTTAGAGCTAATAAAAGTCTACCATATGACACAATAAAATTATAGACTATATTAGTGTTCACCTATGTTTTTAGTTTCATCCTTCATCATAAGTTAAATAAATATTATCATAGTCTACAGCATGGCTCAATGTCTTTAAAAGTATAAGATGTGGGCTCATTTCTACTTACAAATTCAATTACTAAGTGTTATGCTGTGTCTCAATTAAATAACAGGACAGAGTTTCTAATGACAGATGAAGTTAAGTAAATGTTACTTTCAGGGGTATGTGATAGAAATGGATCTGAAGAGAGGTAATCATTTTATATTATATGTGAATTTATGAATAGCTGAATGAGATTTAAAGCACAGAATCCAACAAGTTAACATAACATTGAGAAGCATATCATGATACATGCTGAGAAGCATGAAAAGTAGTAAAACCAGGGCTTCACTCTAAAGATGAAGTGGGCATTCATGAAATATAGGACAGTTCTTATTCAACAGATTCAGATTCAACTAGTATTCATTGAGGGTCTGATACAATGATAAATCAGTCCCTACAACAAGAATATATGGTGCTTGTTATAACGCAATTTTACAAATGAGAAATTAAAAATGTGTTGAGGTTTTAAAACACAACCAAAGTTATACAGCTGGCAGTGAACAGTCCTAGAATACAAACCCAAGACCTTCACCTCAAGTTTGTATTAATTTCATGACAACATGTCATGTCACCTACATATTATTTTCTGTTTACTTGACTAGAGTAGGCTGAAGAAAGCTTCAAAGCTTAATAGTCTTAATACAGATTCTTATAACTAAACTCTTATTATTGTGTGTATGAAAAACTAGGGTGTTCTGATTTATTATTATGTTCATAAATTCATATTTTTGACAGAACTTCTTAGTTTTGGATTCAAATATTTTATGTCCAAATATTTTGCTTTTTATGTCATATATATGTGTGTACATAAATTTATGTTTACATATAGATTTATACATATAATTTTATAACATTTTCTCTGTGTATCTCTTCTTTTTCATTAAAAAAATATTTTTGTTTCTTTAAATTTCTAAAATAATGAAGAAGAATTTTAAGCTCAAGACAGTATTCAAGCACTTCATCTAAATTGACAAATAAAGCTAAGAGATTATTGTCTATCTGGTCAATAATTTCTGAACAAAGAAGGATTAATAGGATTTACAATTCCTTTAATCTCCATGTAACACAAACAATACTATTTATATTTTCATTAACCTTTGAGTCTAGATCATTCTGTAACAATTTAGTTCTATTAGAGATTAATCCATGGTTT